>NW_028258315.1:18661893-18813409 GCF_053883595.1 Heterocephalus glaber
TGAGGGGTTGATGGGAGGGCAGGGGAATAGGGAAAAAAGAAGAACTAAGATACATCATGTAAAGGTACAAATTCCCAATGGTGAATGTCATCATATTGTATACCTGAAATGTACCAATAAACTTAATGGAAAAAAATTTCTAGTTCAATTTGGTGCCTAGATTATAATATTCCAGCTTAAACATCTGAATACAGAGTAAATTCTTTGTGTTTTTCTAGTAAATATATTATGTTCTAGCAACTGTCATTAAAATGGCACTTTGGTTCAAAACACCATCTCTAACTGTTTTTGGCTCCTTGCATTTACTTTCCTGTCTGACTTGGATCTTTTTGTGTTTTCTTTCCTCTCTTATCTCTGAAAATTGTGGATATTTATTCCATTAGTGCTTGGATATTTCCCAATCACTAATGCAAATTTTACCCCCGAGGTGATAAAATAGCTTTTATTCAGCATGTATTATAGTTGCTCGTAGAATTACAAAAATAAAGTGGGAAAGAAGCAAAGCTGTATCATTCTAGATGTGGAATCTTTATTCACAAGGAAATGAGAGCAGCAAGGAAACTTGAGCCAATTCTCTCTCCTCTGTTACATACCACTCCACTAAGAATAAAACTACATTCAGGATAGATACAAAGATACCTCGGAGCCTAGTGGTCACCAAACATACCATGGCAGGATGAGGAAGACCCGTCTGTAATTGCTGTTTTATGTCCTTTCAGAAATTAAATAACAGACTACTGACCACTTGGATTATAAAATTGTCTTATCAGAAAGTTGAAACATGAATCATGTCCCAGTTCAGAAAATAAAAAGTCATTTTCGTCTTAAGGATATTTCAATTTTAAGACAGATTTGGCCAAACTAAATAAATTATATTGATGATACAGTAGCCATTTCTAAACTCTTATTATTGAATGAACCCCTAATCTACCTAAGCTACATAGCTCTGTATTTGACTATCAAATGAATGACCTTCCAAATCTCTAGAAACAGAATTGCCTCCCTATTTATTTATGTCTTGATTACATTTTGACTACTAGAGTTTATCTTTTGTTATAAGAATACAAGTATAGTGGTCACTACAGACTTCAAAAGAAAACTGGTTAGACGTAGGGTAATAAAATGCTTTGGGTTAACAGGGGTGATTAGTTGGTGTGCAGAGGGGTCATAAACTTTCCTGTTGATATGCTTGTACCTACATTTACATTTTTGGTGCAGGAGATGGCTGAGCAGGGAAATAAAGAGTCAGAAGGAAGGAAAAGGAAATTTGGTCTGGTGATGAACCCTGAGGAGAGAGGGAGAACTGCGAGGGCAGCAGAAGCTCTAACATGAAGAGGAAGGTTGCACTTCCTCTTCTCGTTCCAGGCCACATGCTTGGCTTTCCATGCCTGCAGCCTGTCTTCTCCATCACTTTCCTGAAAAGATGTTTTTGCTTAGCTCTAGGATGTCTCCCCAGACTGGGGCCTGTGGAAGGTGAGTGGATCATGGGGCTGCTACACACATTAGTGGATTCATCCACTAGTGAGTTCAGCAGCTGAGTGTGCTATTAGGAAGTAGGGCCTGGCTACAGCCAGGGCCTGGTCAGAAGGGTCGCTGGCTATGTGACCTGGAAGCATGTATCTCCCTCTGTGGCTCCTCCTTTTGCTCTCTCTGCTTCTTGACTTCCGAGTTATGAGTAGCTTTCTTTTTCCATGCCCTTCCACCATGCTGTTTTCCTACTTGGACCCAGCTGACCATGGACTGAAAATTTAAGTCAAAACAAACCTCTCCTTGTGAGTGCTGGGTATTAGTTCCAATGACCAGAAAGTGTCTAAAACAGAAGATCTCTAGCAAAGTTGCAATTTAAAGTTCTAGCAGCTTTCCTAAACTTTGGACTAAGTAGACTGGAACCTTCTTGTGACATCAGTGGACCCAATGGATCCACTACTACTCAGCTCCAGTGCCTTTTGCTTTCTGTTCCAACAGGCTGGCCACTCCCTGAAAATGTGCAAAATCTGCAGGTCACCCCTGCTCTTCCTTAGGATGTCATCCTAGCAGATTGTACCAATCCATCTGAGCAGTCCAATGAACACTTGAATAATTCCCTTTACTGGTTTATAAAAAGATAAGGACAAATTGGCCTAGTTTCCAAGATGCTTTGACTTCATGGAAGACCTAAAACATACAATCCTGTCTTAGCCTGTTTTCTGTAGCTATAGTAAAATACCCAAGACCAGATAATTTGTAAGGATGAGAAATTTACTCTTTACAGTTTTAGTGGCTGGGAAGGCCAGTGTCAAGAGACTGCATTTGGTGAGGGCATTCCTAGTGCATTTGGTGTTGATCTTGAAGATTTCCAAAGTGGTACAAGGCATCATGTGATAAGGAGGCTTACAAAAGATGACCAATCTTTTTTTTTTAATAAGGAACAACTCTCATGATAACTAACTTGATATACCATTAATTCATTAGTTCATGAATGGATCAATCCATTAATTCATGATTGGCAGAGCCTTCTTGATGCAATTGCCTCCACCATTAACATATGACTAAAGATTAAATTTTCAACATATGAATTTCAGGGACACACCCAAACCATAGCACTGACATAGCTTGAAAATAATTGCACAGTGCCATATCAACAAATGCAAACTGTTGTGTAATATGTAATATTGAGATTTAAGAAGCACATCAGACATGGTAAGAATACATAAGAGAAAATGGAAATAATAAAAATATTTGTAATTAAATATTTTGTAAATAAGCTATGGCTCATCCATGAAAGAGAATACTGTGCAACCATAAAAAGGATGACACAGAGAGGTAACTATTGCTCAGGAAATATATTCATGTTATGTGAAGTAAAAAACTAGATTTCCAAGAATAAGTTTTATAGCTACAATTTCTATTCAAGAAATAAAATATATGGTGAAAATCTGAAAATAACATATAAGACAGAATGTATGTCTAGTTGTGGATTCATAGATGGCCTTTATTTTCATCTTTGTGTTTATATTTTCTGATTTTTTTGCAATATGTATATAGTTTTACTACAAATTTGAAAATCAGTGATGTTATTTTTAAGTAATTACAGTCAGGGAATCAGTGGTAAGTGGCTTTGTGGAAAAAGAAACCATGCATCACTAGGTCCTACAATATTTTTTAAAAGAGTTGGTGATTGGATTGGAAGAAGAGAGAGTGGAAAACACCAGATGGGAAGACTGTTATGAGATGAGGAAGAGAAGTACTGATGGAATGTAAGGAAAGTAATGTTTGAATTGAAGCAGAGAGAACAACAAGGGAGAACCTTGCAGTTTCACTCCTCCACACTTCTGCACATGCTGTTCCTGCTACCAGGAACATCTTCCAATGATGAAGTCACTCTTCAGCATTCAGTTCTTGCAACTCTTTCTCTATGAAGTGTCCTTTGACTCAAGCTTTGGTGCTTGCTTTCACTGTATGCTACCCATGCCAGTATTGTTAGAAAGAACACACTGCCTTGCAGTAATTGATTTTTAATTTGTTTAAAAATTTTATAAGCAGAAGCCTCCATGAGAGTAAAGGACTTACTGTTTTGTCAACACAGTCCCATCATGTAACAGATGAACAATACATGTTTGTTTTGGATTGGTTTAAATGAACTTTAATTCAGTTGAAACAGCTTTAGAGAAAGATTAGTTAGCAATGTCTTAAAAGTAGAGCTGAAGAGTTAGGTTTGGTAGAATGCACAATACAGAGGTTTTAACCATGTACATCATTTGGTATACAAGGATAGTTTTACTAGAAGCTGGATAAAGAAAACATTACCATTCTTTCAACTATGTTATCAGAGATTAGAGTTCACAGTTCTGGAGAGAATGTTAACAGACATGGTTGGAAGGTGCCAAATATTGTCCACTTAACAATCTGCCAAAAGGCAAAATCATTTTATGTATTACAGGTTGTAGATTCTTGATTATCACAGAGAATGGATTGATGACTAATGTTAGAAACATTTTCAACAAATTACTTTGATTTCATATGACTCCAGTCTTGTACCCACAAGCCTCGATGACAACATATTTGCATTTTTGCACTTTGTCACAGTCGTTGTCATATTTTTTCCTGATAACACTCATTTTACTTATTTTTAAAACATATTCTAAACAGAGAATCATACATTAATGTTGACTCAGTGAACAAGATGTTTTTAAAATGGTAAAATAGTTACATCAGATGAAGTATGAATGCTTTACCAAACAGATTATTTTGTCAAACAGCTATATTTTAAGAAGAGATCATTAATAAAGGCTTTTAGCCTTTAAATGTTATACATTTGACTTATTCTCTTCAAAGAAAAACTTGTTTTTCTGTAATTCCTTCCAAGATGGTTTTCTTTAAATTATACTATTTAATACTGACTTACCAATACTGATAAAGTTCAAAATTTTGATATGTATATTGTCTTTGTTACTTTTCTTATTACTGAGGCAAAATACTCCACATCTAAAGTTAAGGGAGGAAAGTACTTTGTTTAGCTTACAGTTTGTAGAGATTTCAGTCCATAATCATCTGGCTCCAAGTCAGAGTGGCACATGGCAGAAGGGCGTCACAGAGGAGAAACGGTTCACGGCACCCACACGGTAGCAAAAGCAATAAGGGTCTTTAACAGCATCTTCCTGCCCCTTTTATCTTATCCAGAATACTTTGAGTGGGTAGCACTCACACCCTTAATCCTAGTGCCCCCAGGCCTAGCATTGCACAATTAATCAATCACACACTCTAGATTCAGCCATCTTTGAAATAGCCCCACCTAAAACCACATGAGGCTTTGCAACGACATCTAAACAAAGCCATAATGAATGTATCAAGTCCCCAAACTGAACGTTAAAGATTACACGTTTTGCTAGTAGAAAAAATATATACTACTTTATCTCACATATAAGTGATTTTTTTTCTGACCTGCTTTACACAAGTGTTTTCCGCTATAGGTGTGAAGTTCACCAACACTGTAGGCCATCTCACAATTAATGACAGCTGTCTGCTGGTGTACTAAAATGTCTCCACAATTCTTCAGGGGAAAATCTGCAATTGTCTTGAACATTGTATCAGTTCTTGGGAGCCATGACCTAGATATCAACAAAATGGAAAAGCCTTTTTCTCTCACTGCAGGCAGATTTACTGAGATGGACCCACATTCACTATTTAATTCCAAGATGTAAGAGATTTACTGTGTAGTTGGTGTCTTTTCTCTCAAGTAGTTAAAATACGTTTAAGTATGATTTTTCTATATTTTAGAATCATTTTAAAGTCTCTTTAGAAGGAAGAAAAATATAAAAATATTTTTATTTGTGTGAATCTAGCAACAGTTTGTGCTCCGAACAGAACAGTTCTTAGTGGAGGCTTCATTTGGAGTAATAACTGGGCAAAGACAGGATACAGAGTACACATAAATGCACATCAATGTCTATTGGGGTTAATTTAAGTAGTAAGAATAATAATTCTTGCCTTGAATTTCTTAAGGATAAAGATGAGCTAAAACAAGTACTTGATTTCTTTGGCATCTTTGTAACCATTTTATCTATTACAAGCCCATTTCGACAATAGTGTACACATCAGAACATATTGAGAAGTGTCCAGTATCCACAAGAGCTTTGCTCTCTATTGTTTATTTACTGCCTTCCCCCTGGGACTTTGAAACCAGTTAATTCTCAGTCTATTCCTGTGAATCCTGCCCTTTGTTAGACAGAAAAGCTGAGCTTACACAGACTGAGCCACAGAATTTTAGGGAGAAAAATATTCTGCCTATTTGAAAAATCTTTGCTTCCTATTCTAAAGGGGTAATATAAAGTATTTAATCCTATTAAGGTATTCATCTTTTTTTCCAAAGGGAGGAGTGGAAAAAAATAGTAGAGCATCCTGAATGTGGAATGATGAGGAGTCTTACCTTCTTTATCCAGCTGCAGCCCAAAGGCGACTGCAAATTTGGGGTAATTAAGACAGCAGAGACAACAACTGGAGTGAAGAACAGAGGCAAGAGTGCAGACCATGGCTTTAATGGTCACACAAGAGAATAAGCATTTCTAGGGATTAGGCTGGGTCCTCAGGGAGCCTTAAATCCGTATCACAGTACAACAGTTTGATACAAGGAAGAGAGAACGTGGTTTTTAGTACAGTCCATGTTCAGCCAGTGACAGAATGTGCTAATGGAGAGCCATGATCGCTGATGTATTAAATCAATATATTTCTTGCACCTGCTTTGGGAGGCATCTTGTTACCATTTAGTTAATGCTGCGATACCTGACTCACAGCAACATGATACACAGTGAATAAGGTAATACACATATCTGTCTGTCCCATGCCCCTTCATGGCCCTTAACGAGATAATTTCATATCTCTTGAGTAAATACTTAGGTGTAGGATGGATGGATTACATGGTATGTGTATATTTAACTTTAAGAAACTGTACAAAATTCATATGGAAATGCAGTATACCCAGGATAACCAAAAGGGAGAACCAAGCTAGATCAGTAGCCTAATATTATCTGATTCCAAGACTTATTATAAAGCTATAGTCAACTGGTCAATGTGGTTATGGCATAAAAACAAACACATCAACGGAACAGAACTCAGAGGCCAGAAATAGAACCACATGTACACGCAACCAATTTTTGACAAAAGTGCAGAGGCAATTCCATAAAGAAAAAACAATCTTTCAACAAAGGTTGCTGGAACAATTGAATTAAAATAGGCAAAGATATTACCTTCAGTCACATCTTATACCATATGCAGAACAAAACCCTCAAAATAAATCAGACTGAAACATAATACAGAAAACAAGAACTAGCTAAATAACTCATGGGATTTAATGGAAAAATGAAAATGACGATTCCCTTCTTCAAAAATTACTAAGTATTTCAGGATGACGGCAGAGCAGCATTATACCTAGTGTGGAACCCTTCTATGTGCAGCACACCATATATAAGTACAGAAGTTACAGGCCACAAAAACAACCTGACAAAAAGTATAAAACTTCTAGAAGAAGACATGGAAGAGTATCTTTGTTACCTTGGCTTATGAAAGATTTCTTAGATAAATACAATACCAAAAATATGATCCATAAAAGGACAAACTGATAAATTGGACTGCATAAAAGTAACAATTTCTCAAAAGAGATTAAGTGAATGAAAAGACAAGCCAGAGATTGGGGGATAATATTTGCAAAAAAATGACAATAAATTTTAACACTGTCTATTATGTACCAGACACCATTTTAAGGACTTAATACAATGACCTATGTGGACATCATATAGCATATATTTGCCCAACTGTGTATATATTGTATAAACACCTTGTAAGTTAGATACAATTTTTATCTGTATTTCATATGTGAAAGGCATGGGTATTTAAGAATCCAGTATAGTGACATAAAAGCAGTAAGCAAAGAAGCCAAAATTGAAGCCCAGGCTATATGACTTCTAATCCCATGTCCTTTATCTACTAAGGTAAAAACAAATGCTGCCTCTTTCTTCCCATTTTCTCTTTTGAATCTGTCTAACAAGGCCCTTTTAAAAGTCAACTGCTTCTTAAACTGAATCCTGTTTAAGTCTCCTGAAATAAGGCATTTTTGAGAGCCACATCTACCTCATCACATTCAATGTATAACATCCTCTTCCATAACCTTTTCTAAGACTGAACAAACCAAGAGGTTATCAGTGTTCCAGGGACCAAAATCAGCAATCCAAAGGTAGCACAAGTAAGTTTATAATCCCTGCTGTCTGATAACGCAGCCTTGAGCTGGAATTGCCACACTGCCCAACTTGTTCTTTTGGAGCAAGCAATGTTGCTGCTGCAGTGTGTACTCGTTTCTTCTGCCCCGAAAGAATGTATGTGCCTCCCTCAGTGACCACTTATATCTACAGAGTGACCAAAGCATGGGAACACATATTTTTCTGTGTGTCTGCGCCCACCCACTGTTTCCTGGCAGGCTTTGGAGAAAGAAGTATCAAGTCCTAAAAAGGCATTTGGGCTGAATAGCACAATATGCTTGGATACCCTTGCTCCATGTAAACACAGGGCGATTGTGAAATCTAAGAGCCTGGGTGCTGTCGTTCCGCAAGGGTCTGCTTGGCATTTAGAAAGCCTCCTGAGATAGCTGTAGATCCCTTTGTCTGGAGGAAGGGTAGATACATGACCCTGGTCACCAGGGCTTCCTAGCAGTTCTCCCATGAATCTTTCATCCCAGCTTCCCTTTGAGGTAAGTTTCGAGCATCTCTAGCATGTCCGTGGCAATAAGCTTTAGGCTAGCCCATCTCATTTTTACAAATGTGAACAAAGCACTCTGATGTAAAAGGAAGAGTCACCAGCAAACTAAACTTCCTTCTTCACACAGTAGAAATAATATAGCTTGCAAAGTTTATTCAAAATCTGGCTGTTGCTGAGTAAATTCCTGTTTTGAACTATCGGCGCTAGGAGTCTTTCATGACTTCAGCTTTGACGTCATGTAAGTGCCTATGTCTCAGCATACAAAAACGTACATTGTGTAGCTGCTAGTACTCTCTACTTTCGGGAGCCAAAAAGCACGGGATCATATTTCTTATTCCCACTGTATGAAATTTTGTGTAACGCTTTAATTTTTTAACGTCTTCCAACCTTCAAAACAAGGAACACAATAACTACTCCACAGGTAGGATTTGGAGGTCATAGTTTTTCCTCAGTGCCCATGATCCGGTGGCCGAGGTAAACTCCTTTGAACACCCAGTCCCTGCAGTAACACAACCTTTCAAACCTGATGCCATTAACACGGAGCACCTCCACCACACCTGAAACTTTGGCTTTGGCACTTGGCACACCAGGGTGTGGCTCTCAGAAGCTTTAGCAAAATCCAGAAAGATGGATATGGTTGTTTATCGGTGTCATATATTTAAAAGCTAAACTTTCCTTCCAGTCAAGTTAGGATAATAAAATATTTTGAAAGGTGGATGTGTCCTGGTTGAATTTAATCAAAGCATAGTTGAATTTAATCAAAGAGAAAAAATTTGAGCTTTTCATTTGGAAACAGTTTTTAAACTCTACATGAGAGAAAATCAATATCACTAGACATCTGTACATGTATCCATTTGTCATTATCGGCTGTGGTGACAAGACAGTCTCCAAGATAACCCACTGGGGTTCACGCCCCAAACTTTCAATCTAAACTCACACTATTCTGTGTATTTATATTAATTTAAGAATGCATATGATTAAGCCTGTCTTTAGAAGAAAATCCTTCCTTTGGGTTTTCTAATTCTGATTTTCTTGATACATTTATATGGACACTATGTACGCAATAAGGAAATGAGAATGGCATTTGTTTCTAAACAATTACTAGAGAGTAACATGTAAAGATTAAGGGAGAGGAAGGTTATTGCATCTACCTGTGAAACCAGCAGTAAGTGGTTGCTCCTCATTTCATCAGGAAAAAGGAATGTGCTCTGGGGATACTAGGGCAATCATGCTACAGTACCCACATGGCTAAACAAAATACCTGCCTGGTGCAGGTATTTCAGCTGTGGAAGAGAGGCAGACCAGAAAAAAGGAAGTCCTCACGAAGGGAACCCTGCAAGCAATGAGGTCCACATCTCTTTCTCTCAATTATCAGTAGAAACGAAAGCACCAATCCATGTGAGGTACTGAAGGACGTGGGTGAATTCATCTCCAAGTGTGCCTCCAGGTAGGAGGGTCGGCTAGGGGAAGCTCTCAAAATTCATTTCCCTGTCGACTTAGAGTTCTTATGTTCAGTTCTCATCTAAAGGGCTCAATTATTTCTTGAAGGGTACACACAACGCCCTGTCCGAGTTCCTTGTTCAGTTTTATTTTGGACCCTTTGAAGGGCAGCTCTTCTGTTAGAGATCTAACACAAAGCATCCCTAATTAACAGGCTTTTGTTACAGGGTGGGGGCCCAGAACCCCACACACATACACACACATATACACACACACACACACACACACACACACACTGAAAGTGTGAATTTTAAGGCTTTGTTGCCCGAGCAGGAGACTCTGGATATTCTTATCACCTCATTTAAACCGGGGTTCTCTGGCTAGTATGTGAAGCCGTGCATGAATGGTCTAAATTAAATTACAGGTATGAATTTTACATAAAACAGATTAATATTATATGTCATGGTGGAATTTTAAAATACTACGTGCCCATGCATTTTTAATCTTTACGCGCTGTCATTTATGTGCAATTCCATGTCTTCAGCCCAATTTTGCATCTAGATGGGTAAAAGAAAAACCTGCCATGGTTTTATTTTATTTTTATGTCCCTTCACCAAAAAGAAAAAAAAAAAACCTGCATTTGATTCGGCATTCTTTTCTTTTTCCTTTTGCTAAGCTTTCGCGTTTAAAAAAAAAAAAAGAAAGAAAGAAAGAAAAAAGAAAGCGGAAAGGCTACACATTCCATTCCATCATTATGGTTTCAGCGATTGTGAAAAGGCGAGTAATGAAACCGAGGAGGGAGATACAGAAGAGAGGGACCGAGCCTCACAGAACAGCCCGTCTCTCCTAAGGCACCGGAATCCCGGGGGCCGAGCGAGGGTCGGGGACCCGGGGCTCCGAGCTGCAGGAGCGTGCGGCAACCGCGAGCAGGGCCCAGCGCGCCCCCGGCAGCCTAGGCCAGAGGAGCCAGAACTGCAGCCACACATTCCCGCAGTTCTTCGCAGGAACTTCTCTCCCTCGACTCCCTCCCCGGGGCACACACCAGCCCGGCCCGGCTCCCACCCAGCTCCCCTTTCTCAGAGCCCCGACCCCGGGCGCTGACGGAATGGAGTGCCCTTCCCATTGGCCTGAGCGTCATTCCCTGAGGCGGCACTGCCCTGTTGATTGGCTGGCCACTCCCGACCCCCGCCCATCCTTGCACTCCGGCGGCCCCCGGCTCCCCGCCTCCCAGCCCCGCCCGGAGCCCCCCCCTCCCGCTCCCGCCGCCTCCCTCCGCGCTGTCGCCCTCGCGCCCAGCCCCGCTCCGCTAGGCTCGCGCTGGGACCCAGCCGGCGCGCTGGCCCCGCCCCCGGGGCGCGCGGCTCTATAAATACAGCTGCGCTGCCGGCCGATTGTGGAGTGGAGGCGGCGCGGTGGGGAGCTGGTACGGGAGCTGGGGGATCTTGGGGTATCGGGGAGCGCGGCGGCGGCGGCGGCGGCGGCAGCGGCGGCGGCGGCGATCCAGCTGAGTCTGCGCTCCGAAAGGAGTGACTCGGAGACCCGGCTGGGCTACTTTTTCCACCCCAGGTGGTTTTGATTTTTCTTGCCTTTTGGTTCGAGCCGGGTGTCGCCCACTGAGCAGACTCCCTCGCAGAACCCGAGCGACCCTCCTGTCAGTTAGGGGGCTCGCGATCGCCGGGAACGCCGCGGTGCCCCGAGCGCGCAGGCGAGGGGAGCGGAGCGCAGCCGGCCGCAGGCGGGGGCCCGGAGCGTGCCTGCCCGCCTCGCTCGCCGCGGCGGGTCCGCTCGCACAGGGTGCAGGGCGCGCGATGAAGGCGGTGAGCCCCGTGCGCCCCTCGGGCCGCAAGGCGCCGTCGGGCTGCGGCGGCGGGGAGCTGGCGCTGCGCTGCCTGGCCGAGCACGGCCACAGCCTGGGCGGCTCCGCGGCGGCCGCAGCAGCGCGCTGCAAGGCGGCCGAAGCGGCCGCCGACGAGCCGGCGCTGTGCCTGCAGTGCGATATGAACGACTGCTACAGCCGCCTGCGGAGGCTGGTGCCCACCATCCCGCCCAACAAGAAAGTCAGCAAAGTGGAGATCCTGCAGCACGTTATCGACTACATCCTGGACCTGCAGCTCGCCCTGGAGACGCACCCGGCTCTGCTCAGACAGCCGCCCCCGCCCGCGCCGCCGCACCTCCCGGCGGGGACCTGTCCGGCCGCACCACCGCGGACGCCGCTGACAGCGCTCAACACCGACCCGGTGAGAGGTCCCGCGGGGCAGGACGGGCGGGCGGCGGGGCGCGGGGGTCCCCTCCTCCCAGGCCGAGAATGACAGCCCCTCCTCTCCTCCGGGCAGTGGGTGAGCGGGGGGGGGGGTCTGGAAAGCGCGCGGGGTGGGACCCGGCCATGCGCCCCCGAGCCCTCGCTCCGCGGAAGGGGCTCCCCGGGCCGTGGATGGGGTAGGGCGTCGCCGCGCCGCCCGGCTTCCGAGCGCGGTCCGCGCCTGCTAACCTCTCCCTCGGCGTTGGTTGCTGTTGCAGGCCGGCGCAGTGAACAAGCAGGGCGACAGCATTCTGTGCCGCTGAGCCGCGCGGTCCAGGTGAGCGCGCGTTTCCCGTCTCGGGGGGCCGGTCGCCAGAGAGGCCCCTCCCCGGGGTTTCCGGTGCCTGGCAGCGCCGCGTTCTTTGCCCCCAGCATTTCTGAGTGTAAACTCCCGCGTATGCAGACACCTTCTGTCTCGCTGCCACCTGGCGAGCAAATGAACCCGGGCTTCACTTTGGAACTCGGGGTGCCCTGGGGAGACTGGGCAGCACTCGACCCCTGCCTCTCGGTGCCCGGGGGTCGCTCCCTATCCTCCCTGCCCCCGTGGGAGGGCCCCTCGTGGGCATGGAGGCTGCCCAGCTGTTTGCTCCACTGTCTGACACCCACGAAGAGGACGCGCCCTGGGTCTCCTGGCCGGGCTTCCCCGGCCGCCTCGGCCTCCCCGGCGCCTGGGCGGGCGCGGGCTGCGGGTGTTGTCTGACCCGGTGGCGTGTTTTGGGTTGTTGATCAAGCATGTCTTGAGTTTGGTCGGTGGCGCCAGTTAGTCTGCAGCGAGAAGGTTCACACACCCCCTCTATTCATTCCTCTTCCACAGGTGTGCGGCCGCCTGAGCCTGAGCCAGGAGCTCTAAGAGAGGGAGGGGGAAGAAAAGCCACCGGAGGAAAGGAAAAAAATTAAATCAGCAAATCTAGAAACCTTTTCGTTCGTCATTCCAAGAGAGAGGGAGAGGAAAAAAAATAAAACTTTCATCTTTTTGTTTTTGCACGTTCATAAACATTCTACATACGTATTCTCTTTTGTCTCTTCATTTATAACCGCTGTGAATTGTACATTTCTGTGTTTTTTGGAGGTGCAGTTAAACTTTTAAGCTTAAATGTGACAGGACTGATAAATAGATCAAGAGTAAACCTGACTTTAGAAGGCTACTTTATGACCAAGGAGCGCATTTTTTGTTTTGAAGCTTTACTAATATACCCCAGAGCATTGTAGATATTGTTTTTTACATCTATTGTTTAAAATAGATGATTATAATGGGGCAGGGAACTTTCTCTTCTCTGCAAGAATGTTACATATTGTATAGATAACTGAGTGACATTTCATACCATGTATATATAGAGAGATGTTCTATAAGTGTGAGAAAGTATATGCTTTAATAGACTACTGTAATTATAAGATATTTTTAATTAAATATTTTTTGTAAATATTATGCGTGTGTTCTTTTAATCTATGGGAATATTTCTTTTGGAAAATTATTTTTCAGCTCAATTGCAGAGCTGTTGATATCGTGAATGTCTTTTCTGTTTGACCTTGTTTTTCATTTGTTTTTGTTTTGCCCAGAATCATAGACTCGGAAGTAACAGTGATAGGTAGTGGTCTTGCATGATGGCATGAGATGTTTAATCGCAAATAAACTTGTTCGGAGTCCATTCAGATGTGTTTTCTTTAATCTAGATTGAAATCTTTGTATTTGAAGTGTATATGTTGAAAGTACACCTTATCAGTTTTTAAGTACAGGGTTTTATAGTGTAATATATACAGTGTTTTTTTTGTTTTATAACTGAGGTCAAAATGGATTCTGAATGACTTTGCAAATAGAATGAGGAAATGCTTGGATCCTTAAGGAGTTTACAAAATCTGCTGTTTTATCAAAGTGAAAAATTGCTTGTCACTCTTCAGTTTACACTAAAGCATAATGTCACAAAGTTTCGTATCTGTACAGGTTATTTAAATCATACAAATGAAAAATGTTCTCTGCTTGCTACCAAAGGACAAACTCTTGGAAATGAACATTTTCTGCTTTCCTTCCTCCAAAGAATATTAATTAATAGGCAACAGTGGGAGAAAAAAAAGGCATAATGGCAAATCCTTCAAGCAGGGATAAAAGTCGATCTTCAAACATTAAGTAGACCAAAAATTCTGATGACCGCATCTAGATTATTTTTTTATGAAAATGATTTTCACTATAGCTATGTCAGTTACCGCTAAGCTACTGTCCAATCTCTTGTGATGTGTAACTTTTACATGTGAGAATTAAAGTAGATTTATCTGCCTTGTATTGTGATTTCTGGTCTCATTTCTTTAAAACCTTGAAACATTTTTAAGGACCCTTTTCAAGAAAGGTAATATTTTCTGTTAGATGGGACCATCAGGGTTTGTGAACGTTATACTTTTAATGTGATGGGTACTTTACACACCGGTGAGATGGAATTTTTAGAGGGAGAGAATTAAGTAGGATTTAATTGGGTGCTTTGTAAATAGTCAACTGTGTGTGTAACGTGTTCTGTTTGGTTTTTAAGAGGAAAGGATTTGTTTCAGATTATACAAGAATAAAAGTATTATAGACCCAAGGGACTTTTTATGAGGTCAAAGTCAAATATTTGAATATGAAATATCATGGTCCCTAGCAGTGAGCTGAAGTGGCAATGTCTCAGCAGAAATGAACAGAATTAATGCTAGTAGGTTAAGATCAGTCAAAGTATGAAATCTGTCCTATTCCCAGCCTATTTTCCCCTCATCTCTGATATTTTACTGGCCTTGAGTTTTTAGAATTTGTTCCATTTGATACTGAACCTTATAAAGTCAAAGGACTGCTTATTTAAATGAGATTTATGTTTAATTTTGATATTCATTCTTGTCACACATTAAGAGGAAAACACTAGAACACTGCTGGAATTCCAAATCTGAAGAATTCTAAGGAGTGCATTCTTTGTTATTAAAAAGGGCACAATTCCTCCTTTTTATCTGGCAGTTTAATTTCAGTAGGAAGCCTGTCACGGGTGCACTGTTAGTTAGAATTGTGCATTTGTCGTGCCTGACTGCTGAATCCTACCTAAGGCTTTGGGCAGAGGTTAAAACTTAGACTGGTGGCCTCTGAACCTCATAACAAGTGAATTGATATTTTTGATTTTTGAAGCTAAATGTTGCTCCTTAGTTAAATTTATGTTTGAGGCAAGAAAAACCACTAAAAGAAAAGTATTGTGGATCTTACATTTCAGAGAGTTGACATTTTCCCCTTGGCCACTCAGGCAGCATTTGATGTCTCTAAAGAAACAAAGTTAGTGTTTATTTTTTAAAAATAACACAGTTGTATAAGATAGTACATTCTAGTAACATGTTGGCTGAGTCCTTAACCAAGCAACCACATAAAAACATTTTGTCTTTTATCTAGGTAGTTCTTGTTATTTAGATATTTAGTTTCACAAAGGAAAAAATCCTGATTTCTCTCATTTAATTTGTAGACTTTGACTACATAGGCACAACCAAAGAGTAAAACTCACTTAAAGCCCCACAAGGAAAATAAGTATCCTACATGGTGGATATTATTTCTAAAGTGGTTATAAATAAAATCCTGACATCTCATGTTAAAAGAAGAGAAAAAAATAACTTCATTTCAAAGAACGACTATACTTTGATACTGTATAAATCATACTCAAGTTTATTGTTGAGCTTTAACTGCATTTTTAAGACTTAAATTTTTAGCCCCCGAAATCTGTTGTATTAGATCCCTTCTTTAACAATAAATCTTCACTGAGCAAAAGGTTCTGAAGTTTGTGGTTTTTAATTGACTTTTACTGAGTTATGCAATTTTTCATTATCAGGAATGGGTCTCTTGATGGATCGCCTCAATTATTTACAGTGTTTCTTACCGTTTGATGAAAAATGTGGCTTAAAAATGGTGATATGAACAGAAAGGAAATTAGTTTGAATGGGAATAGCTTCAGAACTCCTTAGTGTCTATTACAACAGGAAGCAATAATACTAAAGAAGCCAGCAGGATGATGTCCAGGGAAAACCAGATTTTTTTTTTAAAAGTACATAAAGGCGACAGAAGTATTTCACCTTTGTGCAGAGCCAAATAAAACTGGCTTTGCCTTTCTAGTTGGCATACTTTAATTATATATATGTTAATCAGCCCAGTTAGCTCTTGGGTCTCACAAGGCCAAACCCCAAACCCTCCAAAGTTAGGAGGAAGGAAAACCTTCCCCTTGCTGCTTTGTGATTCCAGGAAATTAATTTCCCCATACCAAGATGAATGTTGTTTTTGTTTTGGTCTCAGGAATCGAACTCGGGTCCTTGCGCTTGTGAGGAAGGCACCGGAACCACTGAGCTAGATCCCCACCCCCCAAGATGAATCTTAACAGGGCTGCCCTCAGTAGGTATTCTTCAGACCCAGATGATTTCTTTCAATTATAACCCATGACATTTTGCTACAATACTCATTTTATTAATTAAAACCATTGCCCACCAGGTTTTCAGATAATCATTTTACTTACAGCTTCTACCTGGAGCACTGATACCTTAAAAGATAAAGAAAACCATTACAAAAGGGAACAACTTTTTTTTGCCCTCCATAGGCGGCAACCTGCAGTCAGGTAGATGTAATGGAAAATGCTCGAGATATGGAGTGAAATTTACAAACGTGTTTTATGTTCAAGCACCTCTTTCACAGTCATTCATATCCTGGCTTCTTCTAAAATGTTTCACCTAAGTGTTAAAACCCAGGTCTCAACCCCATTGCCAAGGCTTTTCCACACTCACCAGAGCAGAGCAATTCAGCAGCGAGGCTGCGGACTCTGGTTCCATCAGTCCTAAGTCTGCACAGTAATTCACACATGCAAGACAAAGTGGAGCTGTACAAGTGGAAGTTAATTTGAAAAGCCTCTCTGAGTTCACAAAAGAGTAAGCACCATAGTTTCTGGGGAAAGAGGAGCAAAATGTGTCACCTGTATCCCACTGGCTAAAAGACGATTACAAAAGAACTGAATTTCAAATGTTTAAATAAAGAGAACCAAGGTTTATACATGAATCCACTTGCATCTGAAATCTCACACTTTAAATAGGAACTTTCAAAGAGATTACATACGCATAGGTAAATATGCAAATTCCTAGTGACACAAGACACCATCATTTGCTTCTAATTACTATTCTTCAATTCTTTTTCATATAAAATGCCTGTTAGCACTGTTGACATGCATATTACAGTCAAATTTTAAATTTTTATCTTTTATGCCAAAGTTTAATTTCCAAAGGAAACTACCACAGTCTTAACAGTTCTTCATATTTACTTAAATATTTTAAATATTTCTGAAATATTTTAAACATTTTCTTAAATATTTTCTTAAATATTTACTCCTTTCTTCATAAGCTTTAGCAGTCGATTGAGAGACAGTAGTTGTGGGTGTGTGAACCAAAAGTAGCCAATATACAGGAAAATACCTTTCAAAAAGGACTTTCATTCTAAAAAATAAGTAACTATAGTAACTATATTAACTTTCCTGCCTCTTCTCCACTCTAATTTCTAAGATTATTTCCACAAAGATGCATCTTCCATTTTTTTTTTTTTGGACTGTTAATAAACAACCATGATACATTTAAGCATAAGGCAGGATAAAAACAAAAAAGAATTGGTAAATTAATGTCATGTCTAGCATGCCCTAGAATTTGGTTGTAAGCTCACAAATGATCTCAAGAAAAATTAAAAGAGGGATGTTGTTTGTTTGCTTGTTTTGGGTACTGGGGATTGAACTCAGGACCTTGTGCTTGCAAGGCAGGCCGCGGAACCACTGAGCTATATCCCAAGCCCAGGAAGTTATTTTTATGTCAAACTTCAGAGAAATGCCAGGACGTGGACATCAATTTAAAGACAAAATTTTATACCTTACTTCACCAATAATTCTTGTAAACACTTTTCACACATGTTGAACCTGAGGCCCTGGTTTTCTAATGTTTGAGACCATGGATGATACTTCTCAACGTGTCCTGGGAAATATTTGCCTTGTGAAATATTCCTTGTGGGCTTGTGAAATATTCATTGAACTCCAGAGACATCCTAGACAACCTCTTCTCAGTGGTCTCTTCTGCTTCTTCGTCCTTTCATCTCCCCTCTGTTGCAGTCCGCCCTCAAGCCACTGTATCTCACTGCCCTCTACTCCTTTGCACCTCTGAAAAACAATAGGTTCAATGTAGGATTTGATCATCTTCCCCAAACCCTTACTCTGTCTACATTCCTTATCTTGGCAAATGGAACGTGTCATCAGGTCAGAAATTTTGGAAACAGTCCTTGACTGTGTCTTATTCCGTCCTGCTCACTTGGGCCCAAAACTCCCTATGAAAGTCCCTTCCCCACCCACCCCCAGCCTCCCAGGGTCACTACCCCTCCAGTATGGGCCCTCTCAACTTTTCATCCAGATTTTGGGTCTTCTCTGGCTCTTTGGGTCTCATCTTTCTTCCCCTTTTCTGTCTTCCATGTGAGTCTAGCCACATCACTCATCAACAGCCACCCTCTGCCTACAAGGGACAGTCCAACATCCCAGGCCCCCGAAGCCTGGACCTATGGCTCCTTCAGAGTCTTCTCCCACCAGCCCTTCCTCTCTTCTGCTTACTTTGCTCTTCAAGCTCACATTTTATACTTAAACTACACCCAGGATCTCATCCTGTATGTGCTAGACAGCAAAACATGCTTATCTTTCTAGTATTGACAGAGTATGATTGATTTCCTGAGCGGAAAGAAGGGAGCAGCCTCAGGAAGGGCACAGGTGGAATGTGGAACAATGAGGGTGGGGGATAGAGGCCACCTGCCTAGCCAGTCAGACCAGCTGAGTCAACCTTGTCCATCTGTGGGTAAGAGCGAACCTATCCACAGCCCAGATACTCTGTTCTTTAATGCTTCTGTCCTTTGCGCGTGGTGTCGCGCCTGCCTGAGCTCCCTGACTCTCATGCTTAGCTATTGTTAAACTCCCAAACATCCTCAAAATGCAACTGCTACATTTCCTGCAAAAATTATTAGCTATGCCTCCTCCTCATCCTCAAAATAGCTACCACCCGAATGCCATATTCTAATTGTTTTCATATGACTATGTTCCTGGTCAATCCCTGACCCTCCAAGGACTCCAGACCACAAGTACTAGAACAACATTCCTGTAACTCTCTGTACCAGCAAATCGAGCAAATTCTTTGCAGCTCAAAACTGCAATTGAGAGATTTTCATTATCTTTAAAAGCCTTTGGCTGCCTCAAACATGGAAAACAGATAAGCTGTATGTTCTTGAGAGTGAAGGAGTGTAATCAGTTCCAGGCCAAGGGAATTGGAAGGAGAGAGCAGACCGAGAAAGCGAGAGGAGAGGAAGAGCAGATCTCGTATCCCCAAGAAAGAAAGTGATGGACCCTGCTGACCCCAGTGGGGATAAGTACACAGAGACAAGGTGGTGCCTGAGATGGAAACATCAGGCAAGGACGGACATCAGCAGTGTGGAAGCAGCAGGCAGGGGAGATTTGGCCAGAATTGTGTGGTTACATCTGTGTGTGTGTGTATGTGTGTGCGTGTGTTTAGCTTCTGTTCTCATGGCCTGCTAAAGTCTCGGGACTTCACCGTCAACCTGGCAGATCCCCGGGACTCATTCCTGAAGGACAGTTCACTACACAAATAGGAACGCAGTTTACAGACAGAAGTTGTCCTTACCTCTCGGGGGCCCAGTGGGCCAGTATGATTAGAAAGCAAGACAGTGTCTTTAAACATCCCTTTGACTTTCCAGTGAGAGACACAAGCTTAAAATGTCAAGTGCTAGGGGAGTCAGGTCCTGAACCTAGTTTCTCTGTCTGGAAACAGGGTCACAAAACTCAGCGTGGACAGATTCCATTCCTGCTTACTCTTCAGTGTTTTACCTTGTTCTGTATTCTAATCTGCAGCTTGCCTCATGTTCTTTCCTAAGAAGGTGGGGTACAAATCTTAAGCAAATAATTACGGAATGCTGGGCTGATCTGGCTGTCTTTAAAAAGAGACAGAGAGAGAGAAGGAGAGAGGGAGAGAGAAAGACAGAGGTAAAGTCTTTTATAATAAGGATCAAGAACTGCAAAACTTTTTGACAAAGAGCAAAAACAATTCAATGAAGAAAAATGTTTTCAATAAATGATGCTGGGAGGATTAAATGTCCACATGCAAAATAAAACAAAGAGCTTAGACGCAGACCTTATACTTTTCACAAAAGCTATCTCACAATGGATAATAGATCTAAAGGTAAAGTGCAAAATTATAAAAATTCAAGGGGAGAAAAGCACAGAAGAACATTGATATGACCTCAGGTTTCATGGTGAAGTTTAGACAGAACACCAACACATGATCCGTGAAAGAATTCTGACCTGGGTTGTTCTCCAAATTCGGACCTACCACGTCCATGCAGGGAGATCACCCCTGAGTCCATGGAAGGAGCAGGGTGTGGGGAAGGCCCACCGACGGTCAGGCCAAGCCAAAGGACTCAGGGTCTAATCTGAGCTGGGCGACTTCCTAGCTGTGTCTCCCCAGGCAAGTCACTCTTCCACATTTCAATTGTCTCGTGTGTAAAATAAATATCTAATGATAACCTGGCTTCTGAGGGTTTGGGAAAGATGAAAGGGATTATAACATATATGGAAATATTTTATCAGACAATGGTTATCATTTTGGTATACATAAAATCATCTGGAGAGATTTTTAAATTATCAGCTCCTAAGTTCCATTCATTCTCTTCTCCCCAACCAGAGATCCTCATTATCAGGTCTAGGGTAGAGCCCTGGAGTCTGCACTGTATTTTTTCACTGGCAAATCTGAGGCAAGCCTCCTAGGAACTCCAGTTTGAGAAGCAGTATTATAAGTCATAAAATGTTATATAGATTTAAGCCACGTATGGTATTTTTTCTACTCTTTGGCGACAATTTCTGATATTTCTGGAGCTCTAATCAAGTGAAGAGAAAAGGTTACTATAGCTAGAACACCAACAGGAGGTCAGGGCAATGGTGGTGTCTGGGGGGAGAAGGGAAGGTGGTAGTGGTGCATGCCCAGGAGGGAGCACTCCAAAGGCGAGACCCTGGAGGGGGGTCCCTGGGGCAGGTCTAGGGTCAGGCGCTGGGTCCTCCATACCCTTGACTTTCTTGCAATCTTGCCATGAGTTAGAATGTTCATAATGACCTACTTTGTTCCCATATCATATCCTATTATTTTCTAATGAAAAGCCTAAAGAAAGAATATTCACCCTTCTATATGCCATTCCAAATCATCACCTTCTCTCGTTACATCTCTGTGATGACCTAAAAAATGTGTGGAGAAGGAATGAATGCGTGTGTGGGCAGCCGTGAGCAGGATGGCTTTAATAGTAAAGAAATTCTTCAGGGAAAACACATTTGGAAAAAAATATTCCATTTCCGCTAGTGTATTAAATCATCCTAAGGGATTTCCCATAACACGATGCAGAGAAATAGGCTAAGTGGTTTTAGCGTAACTATTGTATTTGCTTCACAATTGCCCTATTTCATGACTTTCAGATACTAAAATATTATGGACGTGCAAAATTGGGACATGGTACAAGTGCACCCTAATTTCATACAACAGATTTAATTTTGATAGAGTTATATATAATTTTTATGAATCAAAAAGTAATGAAGAAAAGAATAGTCTTAATTCTTCCAAAATTGAAGAGGACCTTTTACAAAAGGAAAAAATCAGTAAGTCTGTAAAATTAGATTCTGAGTTCTTTTTTTTAAATTTAAAATCTATTTTATTATAGAAAGATCAGTATCTAACAAATGAAAATGTATCACCTGTTCCTTAACTGTGTAAATAATATTAAATTTCTTTGAAACTGGAATCTGCAGGCACAGGTATCCCTCAGTCATTGTATCACCTCCTAATGCAGCAGTCATCATGAAGGAGATTCTGAGTTCTGACACTGTGTTGCCCTCCGCAAGTTACTTAACCACTCTGGGCCTTATTTAAATTTTCTCTTCTAATGGGGATATAATTCTTAACAATAAGAATCTATGTGTGCAAAGCTGTAACACATTGCCAGGCACATGGGCTACTCATTATGTATTAGTTCCTTTCCTCTACTCATTCCTATTTCTGTTTTTCATCTTGTTCATGCTTGCTGGAAAGGGACAGGAATGATTAGAGTGTGCCTGCTTTCTGCAGTATGAAAGTGAGGTTGAAAGAACAGAGGAGCAGCAGTGTGTGTGTGTGTGTGTATGTGTGTGTGTGTGTGTGTGTGTTCGTGCAATATGGAAGACAAAGATTTCACAAGTGCATAAACATTTTAGGGAGACCAAGATTTTAAACCTTCTCAGTGCAGAAGCTATTCTCTGTTTCATATCTTTTACTCCAGAATAACCGTGCACACAGTAGACATGAAGCCCATAACGTTGGTGGTGGAAGAAGGATTTGAGGAACGAGGAAGGGGGTGTGCGGGAAAGACCTGCAGGAGCAAGAAGGCTGTAGAACACAGGTGGCGGCTTGCATGAAATTAGAGCGGCCTTGCCTGTTGATTTTGCTCGTCCCATGGCCAGGGGGAGTGCTTGCTTCTGTTTTGGTCTATTTTCTAATCCCTGGCTAAGAACTGCAGGTCTGAGACAGAGTCTGAGAATAAAGCAGAGGGACTCAACTCCATAATCAGGGGAAGTCATCTGGCCACCCTGGTCACCTTTTCCTGGGAGAGAAACAATTTTGAAAACCAAAGACAAAACTAGACTACTGGACACCACACCAAGTGTTACTGAAGAAACAGATAGAGGTCAAAAACAGCATAAAATATGTAGCATTTATCATGGCTTAGAAAAGCACACCTTTTCTAATTTATGTTGAAAATGATTTCTGGTAGCTATGATTCCCCATAAGCTAAAGCAGAGATTAATTGAATAGGGTAGAAAAACCAATATTTGAGAGTCCATTGTGTCCATTGCAGTACTTCAATGAATCATAAAATAATAGAATTGTGAAGTAAAATCAAATCCCGTCATTTTACTAATAAGGGGACCAAGGCAGTGAAGTTTTAAATGTGCCTTTTATGGGACAACTTAGGAAAAAAGTCAGGCTGCTGGCAGAACTGAGCCTTTGAGTTTGCAGCCAAGGAAACTGTGCCGACTTCAGTGTATAGTAGAATCATTTATACTCTCATTTATACTTTTCGGCATTTATCTTGAGATTTGATTCATTTAAAAAATTTTTACTTGTTCTGATGCCTATATTTCTTTTTTCTTACAGATAATTTTTCTCCTATAAAAGGTTTATAAATCCAGCCATTCCTTTTGCACTTGTAATTTGAGGGCTAACTATAGTTAGCCCTCAGAGAACTATGTTCTGAAGTGAACAAAACTTTTTTTGGGAAACTCTAGACATGCATGCTCCAGAAAAGAGACATAAATCTTTTTGTCTCGAGTTTTTTATGTTTTTTGGGTTTTATTTTTGTACCAGAGATCGAACTCAGGACCTTGCAATTGCAAGGCAGGCGGTGGAACCACTGAGCTAAATCCCCAGCCCTGTCCAGAATTATTTTGAGGTGAAAGACTTGATGATCCCTCCGGACTAGACTGTTCTACAAGTAGACTCCAAGGATCCCTTAAAAAAAACCCAGAAGTCCTTAATGATCCTACAGAACACTGGGGACCTTATCAATTTGTTTACCAACTTGAAGTTCTAATTTCATGGCATGTGAAACACCAGTAAAAAATAATCTCCTGCCTCAATATTTTAGGGAATACAAAGAAATACAGCACAATCACTGTAGACCCGGAAGCTCTTGGCAAGTCTGGTTTTTATTATTATACATATGAAGGGAATCTTCTTTTTGCCAACATCTACAAAGGTACTGATTAACTCAGCTCCATAGTAATTGTTTAATATTAAATAAGCCCACAATTTCAGGGCACATTTCTCAGAAACCCTTTGTGTAGCATTAGGTATGTAGCTAGACAGTACAGCATCTGGTAATTTTGAGGTTACCAAAAAGAAAGATGATGTGCATTTTCTCAAGTCTTAATGGAAATGCTTTACAGTTTAAAAATAGTCTAATTGGTTGTTGAACTAAAAAAACATTTTCAGTTCTTTTTCAAGAAATCAAAAGTGCACTCATAATAAACAAGATTCAACTATTAATGGCCACATCTTCTCAAATGCCTATAAAGTTTGATGCTTCCTTGGTAAGCTGAAACAATTTTAAAATGCTTTTAATCAAAGTCGAGAGTGAACACAATGACTTAAAACCACATCCAACAAACAAAGACTACCGTAGATCTCATGAGCATGAAAATATCATTTCCAGATTTATTTTAAAAATGAGATTTAATTTTTGTCACTTCCTGCCCTGCCAGAAGACACAGAACACCTTCTCTGTGAAGCTATATTTGGGATTCATACCCTAAAATCACAGTTTACAGCAACCTGGTTCATAAAGAGGTCTGCGGGGTAATTCTAAGGATGAAATCCTAATACTTTAATTTTAAGAGGTCAGGCTAAGATTGTGTTTCAACCTGAGCGTTTCAGGCCTCCTGCTTTTCTTTTGCTCTCCACCTACCTCTCAGCCTCCCTAAATGCTAGTTGCAAGGGGTAGGGGCCTGTCCTTCTTAGTATAACTTTCTTCTGGAAGCACTGGATAATCCCAAAGAGAGCTGCTTTCTCCCACATCCTCTGGGACAGTGCAGGCAAACAGTAAAAGCAATTACAAGACAGCAACGCACCCAAGTAGCCCCTCCACCTCCTGTTCCGTGGCAGTGTCTCTCACACTTGGGCCCTAACTATGCTGACACTGCCAATTGCCTATTTTTCTGTCTCAAAACAACATGACAGGAGGCTGCCATGGTGAGCAATATGCCTACCCTTGCTCCTCAAACTCACCAAAGCTCATTAGACCCCGTTAATCAAATATTTGCTCTTAAATTTAAACATACAGTTCTAGAAAGAGATTTCTGGCACAGTGAGCCTTAGCATGAAGTGAGTTTTGAAAAACTAACAAATTTCCCTGCTAACATTCCTCAGGTTACACGTTTGCCTCCTGCTCCAAGGAGTGCAAGTTATCTGCTGCCCTCTTTTGAATTTTAGGCCACACTGCACTCACTCATAGATAGGACCTATTTGCCTGAAGACAGTCCTCCTCCCTGACTGGGGCAGCTTCAGCCCTCTGGCTAATCCGGTGCTGGAATAGTACTTTAAGTCTCCCTCTGAGTACTACTTTCTCTGCTGGTGTTCTTCAGGGTGAAAGCAAAACTCATTTTTCTGAAGCAGCAAAGCAATGATGAGACATGTGATTCCCTTTCTTATTCTTTTTTTTCAGCTTCATTGAGATATAATTGAAAAACATGTAAGGCATACAACTCGATGTTTTCATATTCATGCATATTGCAAAGTGACCACCACAATCTAGCTAATTAACATATCTAGCACCTCACATCGTGTGTGTGTGTGTGTGTGTGTGTGTGTGTGTCTTGTAAAACACTTCCGATTCATCCTGTTGGCAAATTTCAAGTATCCAATACTGTGAAGTCTAGTCATCTTGCTGCAGACTATATCTCTAGAACTTAAAACTTTGTACTCTTTGAGCAAGGTCTTCCCATCTCCACACCTTCCCCCAACCAACCTTCTAACCTCTACTTTTATGAGTTTCACATTTTTGGGTTATACATACAAGTATGATCATGCAGTATTTGTCTTTCTATAACTGACTATTTCACTCAGCATAACGTCCTCCATGTTGTCACAAATAGCTGAATTTTCTTCTTTTTTAAAGGCTGAATAATATTCCACTACATATATATATACATGCTGAATTTATATATAATGTATATAATATACATTCTATATTATGTGTAATTATATAAACATGCCAAATATATATATTCCTGTATATATATAGTGTGTGTATATATATATAGTGTGTATATATATATATAGTGTGTGTATATATATATACTATATATATATATATATATATATATATATATATATATACACATGCCGAATTTCTTTATCTATTTATCCAGCAAAGAGCACATAGTTTGTTCCCATATCTTGGCTACTGTGAATAATTCTTTTTCTTATTTTAACCCACTTTATCCCCCAGAAATTTGTCCATCTGGCCTGACTTACGCATCACCTTAAAATGCCCACAGGCAATTCTGGTGATAAAGATACTGGAAAGGAGCAGCATGCCAGAATATGCTTCCAGAGCCTCTCCAGGCTGTCCTTCCAAGACAGAAGTGAGTCCTCACAGGAGTGGCCAGCTCACGGGGACAGGGGAAGCCCTTGCAGAACTTAGACCTGCTGGGCTGGCCACCCCCATTAACCCAGCTTTCACCCTGCCCTCCCGCCTCTCTCTCCACCAGCTGCTCTCTGCTGCAGTCCATCATCCACTGACAGCCATGGCACTGTCCCCAGACCTCTCTGGTACATCTCCCCCTCTACCCTCATGGGCCTGGTCATCTCTTCTACACATGAGAGCAGGTACAGGTATGTTCCTGAAGAGCAAAATGACAGGAATGAATGCCATCCTTCCCTGGAAATCACAGGAGCTGGCTATCTGCAGGACAAGAAGATGGAGAAAAAATCACATGCTGATGTCTAAGGATAATTCTTACCAGCAAATGAATTTCTATTTTCTATGGCAATTGTGTGTCTGTCCATCTGTCTGTCTGTCTCATGCTCCTGATCATAAAACATCATGTCCCATCAGCTTGTCTCTTGCCATGGTATTCTGACTGAGAATAGCCACTCTCTAACTATGGAGATGGAGGAGGGAGCGTTCTGTAGCCCCTGGTGGGAAAAAGAACAGCGGGCACTTATCGTCCTCTGGCAGAAGAAATGTTGACATTTTCTGATAGTTCAGTCAGACCATTAGGTTAAAATGCACCCAAAATATAGACACCCTCATAAACTCTTGGGCAAAGGCCCTTCTGCACTGTGGCCCTCCTGGGTATGTAGCTTAGGGCATGCACTTAGCTCAAAATTCTGCTATCAGTCTCTTAAAATTCTTAGTGACATTGAAACAAGGAGCCCATTTTTTCTCTTTGCATAGGCTCCACGAAACAGATCCTGCACAGCACTCAGGGATAGCCCAGTCCTGAGACATCCTCTTTCCTGCCAAGATGATGGGGGTAACCGTTTGCCTTGGAACGGGAGGGCGTGTGGTTTGCCTGGGCCCTGTTGTGGTTCCCTTAGCGAACATGTCTGCTTGTAAAGTCAGGGCCTCATGGCTGCCTGGCAGCTGGAGTCTCTGGGCTCGGTCATTTACAGACAGGAAGTTTCCATGGAGAATGGTGTGATGTGCCTTAAAGGAATCATCATGGCAGGGGGGAAGATGCTGAGAAATTCTGCACAGGGGAGATAGTTCAGTAAAAAAGAGTGGTTCACAAGCAACTCTCAGGGGTAATCCTGATGTGTCTAGAAGGAAGAGGCAAGAAAGACTGTTTCTTACAGATTCTTCCCTTTCAACTGAAGCCACAAGGCCCCTGGCACACACATACTCAGACAATGCTTTTTTATGTTTCTGTTTGCTCTGAATTCTTCCTGAGCTTTTGCAGAGAAGCACTAGATCAACACAATTTATTTTATAACAATGCCATGTCATATCATATATCTCTAGTTCACATTTGGTTGACAAGGCGCCACATTTGTGAATGAGCATATATGGATACATATTATCACAATCACCAAGAAATATCATTTATTGAGTGCCCACTGCCATATTCGATTCTACAAACAGACATGTGATAACATACATAACAATTTAATAACAGAAAAAAAAATTCTATTTAATTCAACTTGCCAAAAAGCAAAACAAAACGAAACAAAAAGACTTGATATTGCTTCTCCATGCCTGCTGTCTGGTGGCAAGACAGACCTCTAAAATGTATAAAGCTCTTATCTTTGTTCATTCCCCAAAGAATAATAGATCAGTCGGAGCTCCGATGCTGTTTTAATAATGTACAATTTACAATTCATTGGTTACCAAGCACTCACAGTATAATTAATTTTACAGACCTGTTCAGCAAATCCACATGGCTTGTACAATTGGGGCGGGGGGCGGGTAGTAGTGTCAAGGGGAGGGGGTTGGGAGGGGAGAATAGAGGGAGAAAGCCATCTTTTCTCTTCTTTCATATCAAAGTAGCTGAGTCCCTCACTAGCCAGGCAGGTTGGCAGGCAACTGTCACAGCTGAAAGAGAGCTTGAGTTTGACGTACAAATACCTCCCAGGTAAAAAAAGTTTTAGACCAGCAAAAACTGTGATTCTTATAGGTACCATATTCAGCCTCTTGGGAAGATTACACCTTTAAGGAAGGATGGTGATGGGAAGCATCTCTCTCCAAGAAAGGAAGTGATTCCATCTCCCTCTTAAGTGCACTCATCCACAAATTAGAGTTAAGCAGCCCATGGCCAGTCTTTCCCTCCCAAAAGTGTGTAACAAATGTCTGAGTATCAAAAGCATCAGTGTTGGGGTGAGGTAAAGATTCCCTCCCTACTTTCTCCATCCTTCAGAGTGCCATCATTTACTTGAAGGGGCCTTTGGAAATCCACCAAAAATTCTCAAACACAAATAAAATTCCTTGTGTCTGTTCTCATCCATGACTTGCTTTGTTTTAAAAATCTCTGTTTGGAAACATTAGGATTTTCTAAATATTTATGTGATTGTTTAACTTAATATTACTGTGTCCAAAAGGAGAATCTGCTCAACTGTTTATTGTTGTCCTTTAAAAAAAAAAAAAGAACATGAAAAAGGAGGTGCTAAAAGGCTTGATATTCTTTTGTTTTTTCTTAAGATCTGCTTTTCTCTTTGTGGTAGTTTCCATGCACTGCATTGCAAACACTTGGCTTATCATGTCAGATGCAGATCGGAATTAAAGATCTTGGGCTTTACAGGTAGACAAGCTTAAGTCAGATCTTGACTTTTGTCATTAGAAAGTTATGTGTTTGGAAAAGTCATTTAACCTCTTGAGGCTTTATTTTATATTATTGAAAATATGTACAGCACAGACTTGCTAACAGATTAAAGGAGGCCATTTGTATAAAGCAATCAGCAGAAGGCCTTGATTCGGTGGGTAGATATAGTAAGTGGTTGTTACTTTTGCATGTTACTCAGTCATGACTGCTCATTTTGTTATGGTTAGATTTTCCTCTTCACAGTGGCCCAGATAAGAACCTGGGCATATATGGACTAGCATCATTTCATTATGAGCTAGAATGTTCATATAGTGTCCAAGAACCCAGTTCCCAATAGAGAAAGGGGGAAGTGAAAGTCTCTATTCTGGTCATGGATAGAATTGACTGAGATAATCCCATTCTGAGTAGCTTGAACGGACTTGGTTAACAAAAGTGGCACCATGTTTTTGGAAGATCAAAAATAAAATAGAGCCCTCTTCATTAGCACAGAAAGCATCTTCCAAACATGAGATGTAATATGAGCCAAGTTTCACCCATGAAAGATGCTATAAAGCACTGTGAAGACATTAGGCCGAAGACATGAAGCAAACCTCAAAGGGACTCCTCCGTTTTAATTGGTGCTCAAGTTGAAGGAGGTTGCATTTATGAAAAGAGTGGAAGTCTTCAAAGGAGGAAGGAAACATGTAACACCCTAGCTCACATACACCAAAGCTTCTGAATGCTTTGCACGAGCTAATTCAGTCAATGTCTCATAATTGTGGTCACTGTCCCCATTTCACAGATAAGGAAGGAGATGCATAGAAAAGGTAATTCTAAGGTGACACCAACATCTCTTTTCCTATAATCCCAAGAGTCAGCTCTGCAGCTCATTGAGCCACTGTCCAAGATTGTCTGGATAAGTGTTCTACTATCCAGAGTGGGGCTTAAATCTACAGTGCCTTAAAATACTATTGAGCAATTATAAATTACAGCAGTGCATAGCTGGAAGGCTGGGGAAGAAGTGGCAGAATATTCATAAGCCAGGAGGCTGGTGGGAGGGAAGAACCTGAAGATCCAGAGAAAAAAGACATCCTGTGATAAATGTCTCAATCCTCACTCCAGCTGGATGACAGCAGTGACCCTTCTGGGTATGAAAAAGGGGAGATTATTCTCACGCACCCCTTTACTAGCAGCTTTTCCCACTGGGAACTGGAAACTGCTTTGTGTCTCTCTGATTGGCATAAGTACTTCTGGTTGGGGCCACGGGTACCCACCAGGGCACAGAAACAGGAGGCAGAATGTTACAAGAGCAGTCACAGAGCAGAACTGGACCAGGAACTGCAAAGCTCTTGAAGAATCAAGACTGCTTGGAGATCAGCTGCTCTTCTGCCCAAAGGCAGCACTGCCTCTTGTCTTCCCTGTCTCTCTATTTCTTAGCACACCTCTGCCACTTCTCCTCTTGCAATCCTCAGCAGCTTTACTCATCTAGGTCTCTAATTCCCATACACACAGCCCACTGTGGCCTCCTGCCCAGCTCTGCCCCTAGCAGTCTCTTCCCGCTATCTGGACACATTTCTCACCGAATCTTTCTTCATATTTCCAAGAGAAATTCTCAGCTCGGCTTGCCTTTTTCTGAACAGGGATATAGGTGCTGACCAGCCTTTGAGTTTTCTGCCCTGCAGTGGAACCTCTTGTTCCAACCAGCTGTGGCACAGTTGTGTGGGGTCACATGGCACAAAACATAAGCCTAGAGGCTGCCCCTTCTGCAGCAGCTCTGGGAAAAGCAACCTCACCCAAAGAGACTCTGTCTCAGCTGGTACTGCAGATGGGCCTGCTGCACCCACAGACCTAGGTTTGCCTGGAAGGGACAGGGCTTTGAGGCCTAGGAGAAACAAGAAAGTTTCTGAGACTTCCTTTGGATCTGCAGTGTGTATTTCTGAGTTTAATTATATTACCTATTCCTTGACTCCTGCTGTCTGCCTCTGAGAATAATCCTCAACACACACACACACACACACACACACATCCACGCACTTACACACACTTATACATGCATACCCATGCATACTTATACAACACACATTGGGGCTTAGCATTTACTACCTCAATTGGTCCCTGACCTCTGCCCAGCTCCAAATATGCTCACATTCTCCTTTCTATGGGGCTTTGGTACCTGCTCTGCATCCCCTCTAGGGTCTGATCTCAGCCAAAACTGTTTTTTGTTTTGTTTTTAGCTCAGAGGCTCTTTTGTCACAGCTGGTTCCTTGAAGCAACTCCCATTTCCTGAACTCCACAGTCTATGACACAGGGACAAATACGTTTTGCTGTTAGAGCACTTTGGGTCACTCATGATATGGAACTGATGTCTATCAACTGTCTGCTGTCAGTTTACTCCACAGCATTTGTCAGGACAAAGTCCATCCAGCTTCACTGAGAGTTACGAGTGCCTCCCATAGGTGCTTAGATACTTAGTGTTTGCTTCAGTTTGTAGCCAAAGGCAGGGCTTGGTTTGGGTTTTATTGGAGCCTTCTTAAAACTTTCGTTTCTATTCCACGCTCTCTTTTTATGGGCTTATTTTCCCTTGACCATTTTCTTCCCATGGTTCAACCTATTTTTCAGTCTTCTAGATCTCCTGATAATTATTTATTCCATGAAAACTCCCTAATCTACCTTTCCAGCCAAGTAGGATACATTTTATTATTTAAAACAATTACCTTCAATATTAAACAATCATATGTGATTTTTTTTGTTTTTTTCAAGGCAACCGTCACAGGCATCCTCGGTGTCCCTGAAATGTTAGGCCCTGAGTTTTCACTGAACAGTAGATAAAATCGATTCTAGGTGGAGATGCAATCTTTTCTCATAGCAACCAAGTATCACAGTTAGCTTTCCCTGGGGGCAGGTCAGGATTCGGATGTAATTTACAGTGTGTTAGGGTGACCCACTCTTCTATCACCAAAGACCCAGGGGTGCTCTATCACCTCAGGGAGGCTTCAAAATCATCCTGCTTGATCCTCACCAAGGCAAATTAATTCAGAGCTTCTGGGGTTGGATCCAGACACGATTATGGTTTTAATTCCCTAGGTGGTTCCATGTGCCATGGATGAGAATTCTGCTTTAGTCCAGTGGTTTACAGACTTGTTACACATTGGAATCACTAGGGAGCTTTAAACAATATAGACACCTGGGTCCCGCCCTGGAGATTTTGATTTAGGAAGTGTAGGTTTACCCCTGGTTATTAAGAGTATACAAGCTTCCTAGAACTTTCTAGCATGTCATCCTGATTTAGAGCTGGTACCTCAATGGATACCTGAATCTAAACATTAGACTGTCTCATCTAAGTTTCTGACTGAGACAAAAATCCGCAGTCTTGGAAAAAGATGATACATTTGTCAATTACTTCTATAACAATGAATGTGTTCTAGAAGTAGGGCTGCCAGACTGAATACCAGATACCCAGAGAAATTTCAATTTTGATAAACAGTAATTCATGTCCCATGGGACACTTGAGACATACTTATAACAAAAAGTACTTACTGCTTAATCTGAAATTCAAATTCAACCGGGAATTGGTTTTTTTATTTGTTAAATCTGGCCAATGATTTCCAGGAGGCTGCCTGAGAGCAGACTGTGGGACAGGACCTGGGAAAAGGAGAGAGACATAGAGAACCTGAAGGGAGAACATGAAGAATACCGTGGAGAGACTACAAAGCGAAGAACAGTTATGCCAAACACAATGTATTTTCTTAAAAAAATATTTTTATATGTGGTCCTGGGTATTGATATCAGGGCCTCACACATGCTGGGTAAGTGCTTTATCACTAAACTACATCCCCAGCCCCAAATGCAAGACTGTTTGATTTATCGAACTCATGTATCTATGCATTCTGCCACATCCTTGTAAAAGTCAACAGACTCTCCTCTCCTTGCCAGCTCTCATGGCAGAAGATCTGGTATTGGTGCCATAGAATCGTTTAGGATTCCACTATGGCCACCCCTAAGAGACAACTTCAATGTAGCATCTCATCCTCGCTCAAGCAAGAACTAGGTAGAGATGTAATCCGTGGTTCACCAATATTCTAAATGTTTACATTTGGATCCTCTAGAATTCAAATTGTAAATTAATGAAAATTCCAAATATTAAATTTAAGAATTTAATTAAATCTTAATATAGAACACAATTATACTCAAAGTTTCAAATCATCTAGTTTTGACTTATGGCAAGAGTAACCTGTTTGCAGAAGTTAGATAGAAAAACAATGCCTTCGAAATTACAGAAAGAAGGGAGATAAGAAAATAAATACAAAGCCTTCTTAGATTTAATTCCTAAACCTATGATAAGGCCTTATTTTCCTGCGCTCCCCTAACCCCATCCTCCACATAAATCTACCTGTTAATTTTTCAAGGACATTTTCTATTTCAGTTGCCCCCTCTACATCTTTCCTTGGGGGATTTCTTCTCACTGCTTCCCAAAAGCTCTTCATGCAGTATGCCCTTACATCTGCTCACCTGAATGCCAGCACACCAAGGAGAACTGGGCCAAGGTCCAGAAACCCTTCCTTAGACCTGATTCAATACATTGAGAGGTACTGAACCTATGAGGTTGCCAGGGTAGAAAAACAAGTTTCCTTCTGAACATCTTTTCATTTCTCATCTTAAATGACACTGAGATGGTTACCTGACTGAGAGTGAAGTAATGGCCCAGAAGGAAATGGGGAACTATTCTTTCACCCAAACAAGTTCCACAGATTACCAGAGTACACTGCATTCCCCTCTGCTTCTCCCCCCACTTTCCCCTCAGTTATTTCTTACCACTGCCTTGTCCAGTTACTCCACAAAGCAACTCTTCCCCAAACATCTTTTGAGGTCTTTCAGCCCTAAATCTGACTGTTGCCTGAGACAGACAGGACTCTATGGCCTCGCCACACCCCTCCTGCTAAAATGGCAACACTATCATCTTTCCAAAGATCATCCAAACAAGACTATCAGAAAAATGTTCTTTGCTTTCCAGGGTGGCATTCTGTTCTGCAGCTGGGCAAAGCCAGCTAAGTGTTTAAACCAAGAGACACTCCTCCTGCTTTTGCACTGGGTGTGCCAAACCTCCCACAGACACGGTCATGGCCTAAGGCTATAAGTCAGTAGACAGGAGCCTAGGTTTGCAATGAAAACACCAGGTAACATTGCTATTCCGTTTATCCATCTCCCCAAATCACTTTTCACAGGATCTCTTCCGATCGCTCCCTCTGAATAAAACTGAAACCACTGGAATCCAGAGGCAGCAGGCTAACCCACCAGGAGGCACACACTTGGACAAGGAAGGTGCTGCCAATCATCTTAAGACCTGTTGGGCGAGCTTATCAGGTTCCCGATTCCTCCAGTATAAAATGCCTGTGGTTTCAATGATTGAGATAAGCACAGCTGTAATCTACCATGATCCAGAGCTTATTCACAGATCACAGCTGTGTAATTTCAGGTAACATGCTTCCCTTGTTTGGATTTGTTTAACATTGTTAAATATATAGTCAGACCATCTGCACAGTATTTTTTTTAAATTGGAAATTACAACCATAACTTCCTTTTTATATATCAATAAACTAAACAGCAAAATTTCAAAGGGATCCTTCTGCACCAAGCAGTGAAGCAGAATGCCTGTCCCACGCCACACCACTGCCTAATTGCGCACTAATTGGACAAACGTGATTAAATATTTCAAGATCTTTACTAATTGCCTCTATTTTAGCTTTAAAATTTGCTTGCCACCAACAAATTTAATGACACTGGTGTCTAGTCATCAGCAAAAAGCCCAAGAGTTGCTCTTTAAAATGTACCTAGTCAGAATATTTACTGATTGTGCTTTGTTTCCAATGTAGCTTAATTAGAAATCCAATCAGTTCGCTAAGTCTAATTATACTTGATTTGTAGATTCAGACTATGATACATAATGAAGCCAAGCAGCTAACAGTAAACGTGCCTAAAATGTAACAATAAAAGGAATATTTTTTAATATATGTCTTGTCACTTCAGAAAATCAAGTAATACATAGAATCCCTCATGATGGGGGTTTTGGAGTTTCAAGCTTTGCAAAGTTTTCATGAGCTAGATTCCAATTCCATTGGTAAGACTTGCTTTGAAAGATGATGACCAGAAAATATTTCTATGTCTCTGTATTAAATATTAGAAAGAAAAGAGAAACAATTGCTTCCTTCATATTGACTCTATGAGAAACTCTCGTGGCATTATTTCACAGAAGTTGCCTTGATGAAACAGATGTGGGTAAAATAAACACATTCAACTAATTCTTATTTTTAAAAATTGCTCTCCCAAAAATTTGATTTAACTATCTTGGGAAATGCTTTATCTAGTGCATTAAAAAACCACAGTGTTCATATAAGCATATATTGAAATACAAATGGGTACAAATGTATACATAGACACACACACATTTCTGCATGCATTACTGCATATTTGCAATAGTTTTCCCCCAATTACGAGTCTGTGAGTACAAGTTAGGTAAGGTAGAGAGCAAAGAGAAAGCTTTGTGGTTATTAATACAGATTAAGATGACATTTACAATTTTGTCAATCAATCGAACAGTTTGAGCCAAAGTAGAATGCAAAGCACTGTAAATACTCATTATTGCACACCTCAGAATTGAAGCATTTTCTTGTTGATACACTCTACGCAGGTATGTTGCAATCACCACATGGGGCAGTGCTAAGAGCTGTCCATATATTTCAGTTTGTAATTGTTATCTACTAAAAATGGCAATGTTCTGGAACTATAAGAATGGTTGTGATAATGTTGATTCACAACAAACCTCAAGAACCAAGTTCATTTCACTTTCATTCTGAACACAGTGGGAGAAATTAATAGATGATCAGAACAGAGGGGGGATAAGTTTAAAACAAATGCTATTCCTAGGTTTATGGGACAATGTTATAAACATAATGGAAGACGATTCAAAACAACCTGCAACTCCACATTAATTACCGTCGACTGTTCAGCAATAGGCTGTTATGTTAGCACATTTATCTCTCATTTAATGTAAAACTTATCATTTTCTAATAACATGACCTAGAAGAAATATTGAAATGTTGTTGGCTAAAAGTCTCTGCAAACAGCAAAATATAAGGGGTTTTAATTTTTCATTAAAAGCCAATCATTTACATTTATTTTGGTGTTGTTTTTCAAAAGCATTACAATAAAATTGCTCCATTGTGAATGCACACATGTGTGTATATGCACACATTCACATAGTTTTTAAAGAATCAGTGACAAATACCTTACTTTTCTTTCTCCTTTTTCAAAAGTGTCTCATAGCGTGCCTGGGCCCAGAAGATGTCCTCTGCTTTCAGCTTTTTGCTTCCTGACGTGGTTCCAAATCAGTACATACTCCAGCCAAGGCCTTTGTTTTTACTGTGCTCTGTGTGGTTCTTACTTTTTCTTGTACTCTAGTGTAAGGTTTTATTGATTACTTTCCCAGAACTTAAGCAAAAATGCTAATAACAGAATTGCACGTTTGTGTTCCAATCAGAATTTCTCACAGCACTATTTGAATTAATAGAGAAAAAAGCCTTCCTTTGCCTTAGTTGGATAGAATGACAGAAACTCTCATTTTTACCTCCCTTCCCAAGGAATGATTGCTTTGTGAATATTGCCACCCAGATTTTCCAACTCAGCGAGGTGTGGAAACAGGGAGGAGACACAAATCCTTCTATTTCTCTGGACGCAGGCAGGTCTTACCACCTTCGTTAACTGATTGTGGTGAGAAAATGTAAACACAAAACCTGAACTCAGTTTCAGAACAATGACTCAAAAGCAAAAATTGACAACCACATCACCCTTTTAAAATTGTGTGGTTTCTGTGTGTATTTGACGTGAATTGAAATGGGATAATTTTTTTTACACATTGTAAAAAAATAATAATGAAGGAAAGTACACATCTTCACAAATGCCTAGGAGATTAGGAAAGAAAAGATTCTCCCAGTGCAGTCTCCTCACTTTTAAATACTGGGAGGTTTTTAAAGGAGTGTTTTGTTCTTTTTTTTCTCTTGCAGCTTAGTTTTATCTTTTCCTTTTCTTATTAGTAAGGCCTGGCCCCTCGTTAACATGCAGCCAGAACCTAATGAGCCTTGCAGACTCCTGTAATTTCTTCACTGTTAAAAATGCCTGACACTAATCTATGCCATTTATACTAATAAGAGGTGGATCAGCTGATATTTGGTGCAATGAAAATATGCTAAATATACTTTATTGAATTGCACGTAGTTAGTTTTTCCCAGCTCACTGTATTACTACAACAGATGCACAGTCATTACCTCTGTGTTCTATGTGTGGCAAAACCTTTGGTTTGAATAAACGAAGAGTCAGACACCTGATCTGTCAGCTTCTTTCTTTCTTTTTACTTTTTCATGCTGACAATATTGACTTTCAAACTCGCACCTCCGAAAAGCCATCTTTTCAGTGATTTTCAAAGCACAAACACAGTACTTCCTATTGAAATGGCAATGAAATGAAAATCTGACCTAAAGTATGACATTTTATATTAAGTGGACTTTAATTAATGCTAAAATCAAACAGATTTTGCATATAGCTTATGAATTGCATCCATACGGATCCCCAAAGAGCTCTTGGTGATTAATAATCTTCTAACGAATGCCAAAGAAATGTGACCAATTTTAATATATGCTAAATATCATGTTATTATTTCATTGGGCAAAACCAACCATTTTAAATTTTTTCATTACCAGTCCCTTTTTTTTCCTTTGATGACTGTTAAATTTGTGCTTCTCTTACTTGTCAAGAGACACATGACTAAGGAGACAGACTGCAGGTGTTAGTAAATGTTTCCAGCATTTGTGTCAATACCTGCTTTTGGCTCAGACATCACAAACCAGAGGGTGCTTTTAAAAACATTATTTAAAATCTACATGTTTATTCAAAACAGCCAGTTATCAATGGATCCTCTGGGATACAAATAAGGTAGAGGTGTAAGGACCCTGAACTAAAACATTTGTACCCGTGGACACTCATTGCATAGTAGCCTGAGCTCAGTATGGTGAGATTAGTCTTTTAAAGGAAGTTGTTTACATCTTTGCAATTTCCCATTAGCTTTGCTCATATTCGACCAAAGGCCTAGCAACAGGATAGAAAGTGTGAGTGAGAGAGAGGTGAAAATGTCAAATATCATCCAGAACCTCAGTTTCTCTGTGTCATTTGGTTATTTTTCTCCTAGCAGGGCTTACATTTGAGAACAGTCCCAATACACTCAATGATGAAGAAAAAAGAAGCTGATATGCATTGTTATTTAAACATATTTTAGTATTTTAGCATTTAAGTATCTCTCATCTAGACTGTCTCCTGACCAATATATCCGTGGAACATGTTTTATGTTTGGGCGGTATATTTTGTACTTATCTATAAGCATATTTTTCAGATTTCAAAACGTCCTTTGATTTATCCCCTGAGAGAATAATGGGCCCCTTCCATCTCACCCCCGTCCACTGGACAATTGCTGTATCTGTGCCTTCTAGAATCTCTAGCCTCTTAACCTTTGCCAGTGCAGGTGCAGTAACTCCCCAAAGATTAACAGTCTGGTTGTAGGTGTGATTGAAATTCGCTTGGCTCCCCTTCAGAATCCAGTGCCCTAGCCTACTAAATCACCTCCTATAATCTTGTGCACTTAGGCAAAGCAAACAAAATAATCTGCCAGGAAACACTAGTGGTGCAGCATCTCAACACAGACATCGTTTGTATTAACTGTCCTGTTATTATTACCCTGTTCCTTAAATCCAATCAAACTCCAATTCCCACTCTGCAGGGGTCGGATGTTAATTAGAAAGGATGTGTGTTTGTATGTACCTATGTGTGCATTTTCATGCCCCTTCAGACAGCCGCACGCCCCTCGTGCATGCATATGTGTGCCCACATAGACACAGTTCCTATTCCTAATTAACTTAACTTGCAAGTGCTGTCCCATGCTTCCGGTTTGTCTTTCCAAGTCATGAAAGCATATATTCCTCCTGCATGTCTTCTGCTCTGCACTTCGACATTTTCCAACAGATGTTAACTAATGTGGTTGTAGAAGGTTCACTGTGGATGCTTTGAGCCCAATAAATCTTCCTCTTAAATGCAGGCACTCCACCATCCCAGCATCTTATACCTATAATACATTTTAATTACTTGGCTATTCAAATTATACTAAATTAGATTTGCACAGAACAGCACCACGGATTTCTCAATTTACATTTAATCCACCACAAACAACATAAAATCGGCGAGTGCACTTTTATTAGAACTTGCAGGCGCTACTGAAGTCTGATACCTTTAAAATTATTAAGTGACAAAGATTACTAGCACTAAGGTTCTACTTTGCTTCCCCATTAGCCATTTAGGTGACAGCTGCTGTATTACACATAAAGATGAACCATTCCTTGAGGGATGATAGTGGCTCCGCTGTGACACTGCTGGCATAAAGCATTATCAGACCATGGCTGTGCACAGAGCCACTGGAGTCTCCTAGGCACCTATCAGTACTCTCATTATCTGCATCAGAGAGTGCCGAGAACGAACACTGCCAGGCCTCACAGCTTCGCAGCTCATTTGAGAAGCGGAAATTAAATGTCCCAGGAGAGAAAACAGGCACACTGTAACAGCACCAGTGCTGTACACCAATAACATGTCGCCCGCTGTAGCACTGACTTCTATCTCATTAATTTAATAGGCTCCTGGAATGAGGATGGGAAGGTAGAGAGGCAGCTTGACAAGGAGATTACTGAGAGACACTGACATTGTGTGGCTCAGGAGCTCGTGACTGAACCAGGGCTTACTGGAGCTATCACAGCTCTTTAGATATTTTCTGGGGCTTTTAGAAGAAGGAAAAGGAGAGGGAGATCACCGAGCAGAGGCAAAAGTAGCTGATCATAAACGTGATCTATGCGTATACCACATAGCATTCCTTCATGAGGTGAAGGAGGCTAGAAAGCTGTAGATAAAATAAAGGTGCTCTGTGCACACAGCAAAAGAATCCCTGATTGTGTGTGCCTGTGAGTTCGAGCTGCAAAAGCCTCTGCCCTACTGAAAATTGTTTTTGATAGCACTATTTCCATGAAATTCGTAAATGGTTTTGCTGCAGAAATATCAGCTCCTTTATGATCAGAGTAACACTGAGGAAAACAAAGTGAAGAACGAGAGGATTATTCAGATAAGTCCGACCAAAGAAACCTCCTCTTAAGAAAGACAAAATTCATGAAGTCTCCAGGTGATAGAAGCAATACTGGGGGTTTTCCCCCCACCTTGAATAATCAGATGACTTCAATTCTCGGCTGGGTAGACCTGCCTGGGATATTGGATTTGGATTCCTGCTATACCAGAGAGAGGCAAGACAGTCAGATTCTACGATTATCAACACAGATTTCTATGCACTTGGTTTTTATTTTAATAACTGTTCTTCATCATCATTATTTGTTTAAAGGCCTCAAGAGAAACAAAGATCAAGAAATCCAGCCTCCTGACCTCTTTGGCATTGCTGATAGTGGCTCTTTGTGGACTCACTTTCTGTATTGGTTAAAAGCAACAAGGAAGGATCTGGTGACATTTGTGGTTATGAAGAATAGCTGATGGCATTTAAAACATCCTGGGCAAATCTCTGATCGGTGATCTTGGTCTTCATGCTCTAGGCCAGTAGGAAATGGGATAATAGAGAGTGCCTGCAGCCTCCAGCAGCAGGGGAAAAGGTTTTGTGTCCCAGTTGCAATGTGTCTTTGGGCTACTTTACCTTTCTGAGCTTTAGTTTGTCAATGAGACAAGAGGAATAACACCTGATTGGCTGAGTTGGGAGAATTAAAATGAGGTAAACAAGTCTGTGGCATTGTATGGTAGTTCTCAAAGTTGTTTCAGATCAGACGCTATGATATTGATTCATGCTTCCTTGCATACTCAAATGGATTTCTGAGAGAATACTCAGATAACAGAGCAAAAGGGAGGAGAAGAGTTTGTAAAAAGAGAGGACAATGAAGACAAGAAGGGGTGATGGGAGACAGGAGAGAGAGGGCTCTGCCAGTCACAACTAGGGTCTGGCTTCTCCTAGCAAGGCTGTTTTCACACCACACAGCTCACAGGCCGCTTGGAGATTTGAAGAACACAAGGACCTCCTTGCTAAGAAAAAATTCACTCACAGTTTCAGAGATTACGGATTTTCTAAAGCCCAGTGTGAACCCCAGCTCAGGAACACTTGTTCCAGAAAGAGGGTATGCTGTGAGACTTCATATGATATTGGAAGAGAAATCAATGCAGTGCTTTCTTCACTCACATATGCACACTTGCATGTGTGCATGTGCACACACACACACACACACACACATCCATGCAGGATAACCCAAGCACACTGTGTAAGAACACAATGAGTTAAAGGCAGAGTTCTGAGAAACACAGGCATTGGCCCTCTCCTCTTACTCTTGTTTTGTCGAAGCCCCACCCTCTTCTCCCTCATGACAAGGAAATGCTTGGATTCTGGACCCCTGAAGGTTGAGCCTGGTCCCATTCTTGGACCACTGGAACCTGGGGAGCACAGAGAGCCCAAGATCAATCACCCTGCTACACAGTGGACAACAGTGGAAATGACAGGGTGTCCTCGCCCTCAGCAAGGATCCAGCATCTCCACTGAGGACTGGCCCCACTTAGTCTCGGTCATTGGCTTGTGATTTTATTTTATTTTTCTCCCCCTCTTTATGGACAAGTAGTCTATGATTTCCGTTCTTCTGAGAGGGGACGCCCTCTGGTCGTTTTCCCAAAGGGGACTACATTCTTGTGGACCCCATGTTGGACTGGAGAACATTGCCAGTCTCCTGTGCGTATCTCACCTGCCTCACCTGGACATTTCCTCACCACTGCTGCTGCCACCTCCCCAAGTGGCCTTCCCTCCTGGTGGCTGCGAGCATCACAGAATCTCCATCTTTGGAGATGGAGCTCTCCAAAGAATCGCCATCTTTGATCTGTTTGGCTTGGGCCAAAATAAATAATGACTATTTCTTTAAGTAAGTAATATGATAATAAGTTGAAATAAAGGGACAAGGAAGGAGAAAACAATATAAGACAGATAGAGGTCAGCAGGGGCTAGACTGAGGGGGTGATAAAAATTAGAATAAAGTGAAAAATCTCAAAATTTCATGCTATTTTTTCCTTTTCCACTTCAAGGACAGGTCTCCTACATACTGATGAGAGTGAAGGAAGCCAAGAGACGATGTCCGAAAGGGGAAACCCACAAAGGACACTGTGGCCATGCCTCCCCTCCTGATGGTCTATCCTGTTCCCCTTGCAGCAGAGCGTCCCTCATTTATCCAAGCACCAAGCTCACACTTCAAAAGGGAGACAATTTCCCTAAAACGTATCAGTTGTCCAATCCCAGATCTGCTGATCAGTTGCAAATATTAGCGTTCTTTGCAGTCCTCCTTGAAGGCACAGAGTGCTGCTCAGCAAACTCTTCATTCACATCATGCATAAAACTCTGCTGGACCAGAATTTGTTTCTTTTTTCTATTCTACCTAGAAAAATGAGGACATGATCCATTAACTAAGAGAACATGATTAAAACCACCCAGGCAAGAGACATACCTGCCCCAAACTTAACACCTCCTCAGAAATTAAATCCATGTTGCCTACAAAACAAGAAGCATTCACAGTAACAATAGTCAGTCCCTCAGATCCAATGGTTCTCATCCAAGGGAAGTTCTGTATCTGAGGGGCATTGGCCAATATCTTGGCACACTTTTGGTTGTCACAATGGGGTGGCGGCACGGTGCCACTGGCATCTGATGGGAAGAGCTCAGGCATGCTGTTGAACGTCCTGCAAAGCCCAGGACCGCTTCCATCACAGAGCACAATGTAGCCCAAAACGTTACATCTCAACCATGTTATTTCAGGTAAATCTTTTATTTGGGGAGCGCTCATCAAGGTTTAAAATCAATCTAGTCTACTGCTAACCAAGAATATGCTCTTGCATAATTTATACCTTCTCTGACTTCAATTTTCATACCTTAAAAAACTGGGATATCACTACCTATAGGATTACTAAGTGAATTAAATGACAAGGTATATAAAATGCTTAGTACAGAGTCTCCACACAGTGGGCACTTATCAAATAGTACTTTCCTTCTTTTTATAGTAATATGGCAGGTTGAGAAGGCCTGATCTAGATGAACTATACTCACTAACTTTTCATGTTTCCCACAGTTTTCTACCCTCCCTAGCTTATCCACCTCTGGCTCCTCCTAACTCAGCCCCATGTTTATTACTTTTCTACTCTTCATCCCAGACAGACTTTAGTCAAGCTACGTACAAAATTAGACACTGCCCCAAATTATTATCATTTGTTTGGTCATACCCAAGTAACTAAAATTTCTACTTCAATTACTCTTTGAGATAAAGAAGCTTGAAAACTAAGTGCTCACTGGAGAAGTGAGCAGAATCAACGCTTCTTAGGCATTTACAGTAAAGATTTGCATCTGAACTCTGCAAAAGCCCCATGGGAACATGGCATCTGGCTGATAGCTTATGATAAATAGCCAGAGGTCTGGAAAGCTTTTGAGAGCAGACCCAGGTAACATCCCAAAGAGTTTCAACAGCTGGGAGGTCACATGAAGGATCTAGGACCTAAGGAGTAAGAAAAAGGCCAAACCAGGAGAGAGCAAGGAAAGTCCTTGGGAAAGATAAAACTAAGCTGAGAGGTCACCAAAATTTTTGCAGTTTTGTCCATGGGTCATTGTATCAAACATTTCGGCTTTTGCTTCTGAAGTAACTTGCCTTCCCATTCTTCAATCTATTTCTTCCCTACCCTACACAAACCTTACCTCTTCCAGGAACTCTTTAAGTTATTCAACTTTTCACTATGTTTATTCAACCTTTAATTGCTCAGCTGCATTTCTATTCACTTCTAGTTATTTTTTAAATGTAATTTTTATACATTTAATTTGTCTTAATAAAACAATTCCTTATAAGATTAACCCTCTTTGTGTTCATTTTCCTTCATACAGTTAAAATATCCTTCCATAATAATTGTCACCTTATCTGATAGTGACAACCTAGGGTATATATTGTGGAAAAAGAAGGAATCTATTGTTTAATAAGTGTCCTCCTTATGCCGGGCTCTGTGCTATGGATTTTGTATAGTTTATGTCATTTAGTCCACTTCATAATCCTGTAAAGTGGATAGTGGTATCCCGGTTTATAAAGATGTGGAAATCAAAGCCAGAAAAAGCATGAATTGTGCAACATCATATAGTTGATAAGTGGCAGACTGGATTGATTTTAATCCTTGATGAATATACCAAAGACAAAAGATTTACATAAAATGTCTCACTGCCTGTAATGTCACATCACAATTCTATCATTTGTTAATCTACTTCTCAAATCTACATACTTTAAGCACAATTTTTTATTTTGGCATAATTTTAGATTTACTGAAAAGTCCTAAGATAGTACAGTATTTCTATATAACCATCACTCACCTTCCCCAAATTTTAACATCATACATCAGCATAGCATATTTTTCAGAGCTGTGAAATTAATATGGCTACAAAACTATTTAGACTTTGTTTGCCAATTTTTCTGTGAAATTCCTGTTTCTGTTTTGGAATTCCATTAGGGAGGCCACATTGCATTTCATTGTCATGTCACTTTAGTCTCTTCTGATGTAAGAATTTCAGATTTGCTTTGTTCTTCATGACCTTGGTTGCTTTGAAGAATACTGCTCTGGTTTTGTAGAATGATGCTCAACTTGGGTTTGTCTGATTTTTTATTCTCAGAAGGAATCCCATAAGGAGATCACATCCTCTCAGAGGGTATGTGGTATTATGATTCATTGCTAGTGACTGCATGCTCTAGTCTTTGTAAGGGAGTTATTAAAGTCAATTCTACCCTTTCAAGGAAATGGCCCTGTCTGGAGGGGAAAGTATCAACAGAGTATTTAGAATTCTGTAAAGAAGGTTCATCTCTTCTTCCTATTTATTTATCTATTCAATCATGTGTTCCTATCCATTTGGACTTATGAATGTTTATTTTATTCTTTGGGCTATAACTCAATTCTACCATTATTCATTTTATTCCTCTTTATATCTTTGGTCTGCATAATTTTGGGGGAAATTAATATCTAGATTTTTCTCATCAGTTATGTTAGGTAGAAGTCATTTCATTTGTCTTAAATTTATACTTTCCATCTTCAGTGGTTATCACATAGTTCTAGGACTCTAAGATTTGTTACACCTTTGTATGTTACCTGCTGTACAAAAGGGAGGACAGTCCAGCTTCGTTTGCATGATTTTTATAAAATTTACCTAAATCCCCTCAGTTTATTGCCTCAGATGAAGTTCCAATTTCTTTTTCTCCATGATGATAAGGCATACATAAACCACGTATCGTAGACCTATCTTTATATAGACATAAGTTGTCCAACCCAAAAATTCAGATGTTAGCCTCACTTCACCACATAGATCAACTTTACTCTTACCACTAAGATCCTGATCCATGGATGTCTTCTTCCAGAATGTTGCTTAAACAAAGTTCCAGCTCACAGTTCTTTATACATCAGTTATTAAGGCAGCAAAAACTAGAGACTGGAGTGAGGAGAATGAGCACAGAATGGGGAGGAGGGGACAGATAGCTACAGATGTCATCCATGAGACATACATTCCAACATATGCTATCCCTGAATAGCCGTTCATCTCTTTCTGAGTTACTCTTCTCTGAAACGTTGCCAGCGATTGCTTCCTTGAACTGCCTTGAATTTGCACACTGGAACGCAGACATGCTTGATGGTTTGGAGGACTTTCCTGTTTTCTGATTAACCACTTTTTCATGTGCTGAGGACTGTGTTCATAGGAAGCCACTGCAGCCTGCACTCTGGTGTTTTCTGGGAAAAATGTACTCCTGGGTTCATCTCTTGTGTTAAAGCTTATGTCAGGTGCCATCACCCCCAAAGACTTCTCAAGACCTTACTCCCAGCTTAGAACAGAGTCCCTCTGAGCTCCCTGACACCCAGTTGTATCATAGCACATATTATCCTTCATTGCTATTATTGGACTTTATCAACCTTCCCTACATGACGGAGTTATTAGAGGCAGGAATCCGACTACCTTGTGCAATGACTGACACCTGATAGGTAGTCTTACACTTTAATGAATGAATGAATGAGTGAAGAGTAGTGTCTTGAACTCCATCAAAACTTTCCCACAGTGAAATTTATCTGCTACATTTTCACCATGTGCTCAGCTTTCTAAAAAAGGTCTCACAGTTTCTAAACATTTACTACTCATAAGAGCTCAGCATCATGTGCATATCTGATGATTTTCCTGTCCACTTTCTCATCTAAGTAATTTAAAACCAAGTTAAATAATTATGAACTAAGCAGAAGTCTGGAGATTCTGCGACCAATATTTCAAACAGAGAAGCACTAGCTTATCCCAATCTTTTGTCTGCTGCTCTGTGTAACAAATATTAGTAAACAATTTTATGGTAGAATAATTTGTATTTTAGAAGCTATCTGTTCCATCCTACTAAATTTTCCCTCACAGGGGAGGACAGAGTTGTCTGAGAGAGCCCCTTGATCTACCCCCTCTCCAGTACTCTTCACACACCTGTGTGCAGCATGGCTCAGGCATCTGGGAGACGGGAGTAGACGGTTTTACTTAAGAACAAAAGAAGAGGTTCATGTTTAAAAGCAAACCTTGTGTCTGCTGCAGTTTGGATCCTAAGTGTCCCCTAAAAGCTCATATGTTAGAGGTCTGATCCCCAGAGTAGAGCTATTAAGAGCTAGTGGAGTCTTTGAGAGATGGGCCTTAGTGGGAGGTCTTTAGGTCATTAGGGGCATGCCCTTGAGGAGGATTGTGGGACCTAAGCCCCATCCTCACTGTCTTCTGCTTCTGGGCCATAAGGTAGCGTCAGAGCTTGTGCTAGGATGTGTTGTCTTGCTCAAAGCAAGGGGGCCAACCTACCATGGACTGAAATTTCTAAAACTGTGAGCCATATGAACTTTTTCTCTGCATAAGTTGAGTGTCTCAGCTTTTTGTTATAGTAATACAATATGTTACTGATACAATATGCTGCTAACACAATATGTGTGTGCTTTAAAAAAAATCATTGTTTTAATATTTTGAGTAGTTTTAGGTTTACAGAAAACTTGACCAGACAACACAGAGATACCCCATAAGCTTCCAGTCCCCCCACCCCTCCACATACACAGCCTCCCTCAATAATGACAGGCCCCATGCAAGTGGCACATGCATCAAAATAGGTGAAGACATTAGGGTTCACTCTTGATGTTATACTCTGTGGATTTGGACAGATTAATGACACACAGCCACCATTCCAGTATTAGAATAGCTTCACTCTCCTAAAAATCCTCTATGCTCTGCCCCCTTATCCCCTCCTCCCTTCTAAACTGGAAATCACTGTTATTTTATGGTCTCCATAATTTTTCTCTTTCCAGAATGTCATATGGTTGGAATCATACTTTTCAGATTGGCTTCTTTCACTTAGTAATATGCATTTAAAGCTTTTCTGTCTTTCCAATGCTTGGTAGCTTTTTTTTTTTTTTGCAGAATAGTCTTCAATGTCTGGCTCTAACACAAAAAGTAAAGTGCGACATACCTACAGTAAAATACATATACCACCCATGTGATGAATTTCTGTAAAATTAACACTCCTGTGTAGCCAACACCTAGATCCAGAAACAAACCATCGCAGCAGTTTAGAAACCCTGTTACTCCACTTCAGTCAATGTCCCCAAAGGCTAACCAGTGTCCTGGCCTGTAATCCTACAGATTAGTTTTGCCTATATAAACCAGTTTGGAAGAAAACTTTGAAAACACTTCTTTGAATTAGTAACCAAGAAGGCAACTAGAAGTTTCCTTCTAGAATCTGCCATAAGTCTAAATTGAAGAGAAAACCTGGGAGATAGTGAGTAGAATAGTATTTCTTCTTTATTTTCAGAAAAGACCCACTAGAGTCTTCCTAGAAGTGAAGAATGGATTCACAGTGCTTGTCTCCTCTTGAGACTATAAGGCTGAGCTTCTACAACACCAAAATGAGCTGTCGACAAGTGGCAAGTTCAAGCATATCATTTATTTGATATTGTCTAGGCCAGAAAGCAGTTGTTTCTTTGAATTTAACATTATAAAGTAAAACCACCAGATAGAAAGTGAATTGGATAGCTATTCTGTGAATTAGTTTGTTCTCAGGATTCAAGGTATCTTTAATTTGTATAAGGGCTGACCTGAGCAGGCCTACTCAGGAACATTGCAGATCTCTGTCATTAGACCCCTACCACTTACAGGCACCAGCACCAGCCAATATTCTTAAGGGCAAAAGCCAAAATACTTTAACAGTGGACCATAAGATGTTGCAACACACAGGCATGCTCACACTTATGCACAGACCTAAGACAAAAATAACCCAGAAGCTTTCCAGATGCAGTAGGGAAAAGGCAACAGATACTTGTTTTTATTATCATGGCAAATTAATATTCCATGACAACAACAAACCCCAGATAGTTTCACTTGTACATTCGACCTGCAGCTGCTAGATGATCACCCAGAAAGCCCTTACCCATCCCAGGTCCCTGGACAATCACTGTTATGAGAGGCTAGGATGCATTTTTAAGTAGAAACACATGAAATGTTGAAGGACTTAAAGTAACTTGTCACTAAGGGCCAGCTGACACGTGGCATAAAGTTCAGGTTTGGGTCTGACTTATTGGAGAAGCCAATACTTGTCACTTGGCTGTCATCATCACAAGTCTCCCAGGAGTCCCTGCATCTCCACTGCAAAGGCTCAGGATGTTGTGAGCCCTGTGCTGACCTTGCTTAACAGAGAGCAAACTGGAGAAATTGGCTAGAAGACCAAACTCTTGGAATGCCCTTTTATATTATGCAGCTCCGTAAAATGGGAAAAAAACTAACCTTAATAACAGCAGCTAGGTCAGCCTGTTTTTCACTGAGTATTTAATATGTGCTGGATACTGTACTAAGCACTTATCAGCATGCTCTAATTTAATCCTCAAAACAATTCTATGAGCTGGGAACCATCATCATCATCATCATCATCATCATCATCATCATCATCTTTTTACAGGTAAAACATCTGAGTATTTCAAAAAGGACGTATCTTGCCCAGGTAGCACAGCACACCTTGGAAACTGCAGCAGCTGCTTTGTCTGTCCTCTCAGACACTGCAATGGAGTTTCTCAGTCTCTAAAGTCTCAAAGTCAAGGCCAACAAATGTGCTATGACACCATGACACTGGGAATGCAGGGTGATTATGAGACTTGCTCAAGACCAAGTAGCCACTTATGCAGAAATAGAAGAAAATCTGTTCTTTGATAGTAACATGGTTCTTAACCATTTGATCCTAGTGAAAAATAACTGCTAATGTAAGATAGATTAAAGACCCAAACCTGAACTGATTAGTTGACAAAGACAACCTTTGAACAACCTAAAAGTATTTCTACAGCTTTAAGAAATAAAACCCACATGAGGGCTGCAGGGTAGGGCTGCACCCTACCTTCCCCATGGAGTGCACCATTTCTCCACCCAGAGGCTCAGAGTTAGCCTACTTTTCTTTTTCCTGCTGTTTAACTGCTGGTTTCTATAACACAAAACAACTCATCACAGAAAACACAAAGTATGGTTCCTTTCTCAGCACAACCCCACCAGCATTTGTTATTGGTTGATTTCTTGATAGCACCCATTCTTTCTGGAGTGAGGTGGAATCTCAGTATTGTTTTCATCTGCATCTCTCAAATGACCACTGATGTTAAACATTTTTTCATATGTTTATTTGCTGCTTTTACTTCTTTGTCTGAGAAATGTCTGTTCATTTCAGATGCCCATTTTTAAATTGGCTCTTTGGATTTGGGGGGTCTGATTTTTTTCAGTTCTTTATATATTCTAGATAGTAGACCTTTGTCTGAGGAACAGCGGACAAAATTTTTTTTTCCCACATTGTAGGTTGTCTCTTAGCTCTGTTGGTGGTTTCTCTTGCAGTGCAGAAGCTTTTTAATAAGATGAGATCTCAGTTGTTGATGGGACTGCAGACTGGTGCAACCACTGTGGAAATCAGTATGGAGATGTCTCAAAAACCTAGAATTAGAGGTTCTATTTGAGCCAGCTATTCCTCTGCTGTGTATCTTCCCAAAAGAATTAAAAGAATCATACCACAGCGATATATGCTCACCCATGTTTATAGCAGCACAGTTTGTAATAGCTAAAGCTTGGAAACAGCCCATTTTCCCATCAACTGGAGATTGGATAAAGAAGATGTGGTTTTTAAAAAATAAAATGGAGTACTACTCAGCCATAAAGAATGAGAAACTAAAGACATTCAGAGGTAAATGGATGCACACTGAGGCCATACTCTTAAGTGAAATAAATAGGATACACATGTGTAAATACTGAATAGTTTCTCTGGTGTGAGAAACTAAAAGTGTAAATAAGGATCAAAATGTATAATTGATAATGTGAAATAGGAAGAAAAGGTCTAAATGGGGTAGAGGAAGTGGGAGGGGTAGGGGTAAGGAAAGAAGGGAAAGAAAAAATATGAGAAAAGGAAAAAAATGGAAACAAAGTCTTTGTAAATAGGAAAGGGTGGAGTAGGGAAAAATAAGAACCAAGATACATCATGCAAAGGTACAAGATCCCAATGATGAATGTAACTGTATTGTATACCTAAAATGTACCAATAAACTTAATAAAAAAAAGAAAACCTAAAGTATGATTATCATCTCAGGTACAACCAAGAGGATACTAGTCAATGCAACTGAGGAATTAAAACTGAGTTTGAACTTAGCTAATCTTGGTGTTTGATAGTAAAAGACATCTGAGACATTTTCTGCATAATTTTGTTTCTGTGTTTTGCAAATACCTTAATACACACAGCACCCATATCTTGGCTTCAAAATACCAGTCTCCTGTGGAAGGAACCATCGCTCCTTGGTGTGATTGCTAATTCTAGGGTTGAGTTGAGGACAACACAAGTTGAGCTTGGAGCATGGTCTAGTGCCAGAACATAAGGAAGTGCTACCAAAAAAGGATAGAATTATGATGAAGGGCCATAGGAGCCAACTTGAGAGAGCTCTCAAAAGCCAAAGCTGGAACAATTTGAGTAACAAAATACATGATATTGTATTCGATTGCAAGCGAAAGTATAAAATAAGTATACACATCACCATATTGATATAAATAGAGGATTTAGTAAATTAATAAATGAGGTTGAAGAGATAGATTTCCCTATGAAAATTTCCAAATAATAATTATATACTACATGTAGAGACACCCTTTTCTAAGAGATAGCAGGCCAATTTTAGTAATTTGCATTTGAAGGTTTGAAAAAGGGAAAAAGAGTAACTTTTCAGCAGAGAAACCTTGTATATATGACCTTTACCTATCGATCAAGTTTAACCTCACCACCGATAAGCCATATTGATATCATATACTCCCTGAAATAATGAAATAAGAAAGGCACCTTACCTGATAACATTCTTCCAAAAACTCACAAACCCAGTCTAATCATGAGGAAAAAAAATCAAACAAACCCAAATTGGTTCACATTCCACAAAACACATGACAGTCAGGATCATGAAAACAAAGACAAACAGAAAACTGTTGCTGGTCAGTGGAGACTTGATAACTAAATGCAATGTGGTGTCCCAGATGGGATCCTGGAATAGAAAAACACTATTAGGGGAAAATTGTGGAAATACAAATCAAATTAGGACTTTAGTTAATACATGTACTGTGATTATTTAAGATGAAAACTTGAGGAAAAATTGAAACTAGGTAATACTGATAACAGTGAAAAATCATATGGAAAAAATCAATCCTGCGGATAGGAAAAACAATACAAATGAGAAACATAACTTATACCAGGTTGATTCAAACTAAGGACTTGTTTCAGCTATTGAAGATATATCCTAGAAACAAAATCTGTTCTCTTATCACTTTTGACATGCATGAGGATTTAGGAGAAATATTTAACCATCCCATTAAAATTGTTAATTAGTTAAGGGCAAATGCTGACCTCTTGAATTTTTTAGGTGAAAAGATGAGAGCAGTCTGAAAACATAGGGTCTCATATCAATGCTGGTTGGCAAGGAAAATTTCTCACTCACCTTATTGAGTCACAGTGAAAATTTCAGTTGTTCCTGGGTTAAACCTTCAGTCTGGGGCTTGTATGCATGACTGAAAATGGCTTTGCAAATTAGCATCTTTTGCTTATCTTTACAAGCAAGTTCACGTCAGTGTTCCTCATGTAAATGAAAGTAAGCATAGTAATTCTAACCTGGAGCTGCAGGTATACACATTTAGGGAGTTGAGTTGGAACCACCTGGTTATGTACTCATCCATCATACTGATACAGGACCTTCAAATGATATAGAGGAAACAATATAACTCCCAACCTGCTAGATGTCAGATATGCCAAGTTCATGTTCCCCAAAGTTGAAGAATGAATTTAAGGAACAATGGAGATTAAGAGTAGTAAATATTTATTGAGAGGGAGAGATTTTAGCTCCTGAGAGACAGGAGGGGACCCGAATGGGTTGCCAAAGACCCCAGGTCACAGGGATCATTTTATAGAGCAAAATCACAAGGTAGGTACAACATGGGACATAATTTTGATCAACCAATATGATTACAAGTATAGCTGCTTAAGTAATATTGATCCAATGAGGAAGGAGGTCATGTAGCAAGTGTACATGGAAAGAACAAGAACTTTTTTAGGAAAGGATGGATATGGAGGTCTTAGTCACCCACTGGGGTGACTGATGTCTATCTAGACTTTATTGGGCCAGGTGTTACCACTTATCTTATCCCTTGAGGAAATATGTAGGTCTTGTCATTTCATCTATCTTAAGGTCTGGCCTCAACAGATGCACTTCTGGCCACAGTTGTAATGTGTTTTCATCTTTTGCACTGACTCTCTTGAGGGCCCAGCCCTATCTGACTGCCTACAATATTTCTACCTAACTTAGCTGTCTATAATAATGTTTACTGAAAATGTGCTCAACCTTGTTAAGAAATCCTTGAAAGATCTTCATAGGTATTTTTCCAGTCCAATGCAGAGAAGATTAGATTGTATTTCATGTTTATAAATTTTAATTGTTAAATGTAAAAACATTATTTTGTTTTCATGAATTTATTTTATTTAAAAGTGAATGATTTTTAAGAAAAATAATGGCGGTAATAGCATATGTGTTGTACAGGTTGAGAATCCCTAATAGAAAAACCCAAAATCTGAAACTTTTTAAATGAAAACATGATGCCACAAGTGGAAAATTCCTCCTGGACTTACATGACAAGTGAAAGTCAAAACACGGTATGCAAAAATATTGTATAAATCTATCTTCAGTCTATGTGCAGTGTAGGAGGTAAGACCAAAATATACAGTGAATATTTAAATAAAACAGCAATTTATTACAGGAAGAGACATTAATCCCCCTCCAGATAATTCCCCTGTCTTCAAACACACTCCTCCCATTGTTTTTGCTACTTTCTGAAGCAGTTCTGAATCAATTCAAACCCATTTACTGGAATTTCTGTCAAATTAAAACATTACACTGTGTCCTTATCCACCTTAGTCATGGGATATGGCATCATGCAACTTACATCTTTTCTACAAAGTCAAAATGACAGAGAGTTAAATATTTTTGAATCAATTCAGGGCATTGAATCAGCTGTAACAATGCAACTAAAGGCACTCATGAAAGAAGACTTCCAGGACTGTTTCAGAACATGGCAAGAATGATGGGATAAGTGTGTTCTCAGTGGGGGGAAATATTTTGAGGGAATCAAAAGCAATGCGTCTTTCACTGAAATGATTTTTAAAAATGTAAACATTCACCATATTTTTATCATACCTTATGTGAAACAAATAAATTTTATGTTTAGGCCTGAGTCCCATCCTCAAATTATCTCATTATGTATATGCAAAAATTCCATATCTGAAATATTTCTGGTCCTAACCATTTCCTATGGAGACTATTCAACCTGTATATGATATGGAGAAAATGACAAAGGTGATACACAAAGGACAGAAGTAGAGATGGGAGTTTGGAAACCTCCCTGAAGGCATGGGGAAAGGTTTGCAATGAAAAGAATTATGAGGCAACTACTGGGGCACAAGTTTTCAGGATAGCCAAAGAGGAATGAGAGAACTTTGGCATTATGGCCAAGAAATAAGAAAGTGGGAGGGCTGGAATACCACGTTCATTCAGAAAAATGTATGTGGTGCAACAGGGAAGAATGTATTGAAGGGAAGGCCTAGTACACAAGGGTAAAGCCTTGAGCATGAGTAGAAGGCTCGCATCATAGAAAGCCTTAAGTACCTTGTATAAGATTTGGACTTTATAAATGAAAAGGAGTAACTAAAGAGTTTCAGGAACACGTGATCGGGTCCATTTGTTGGAAACAAAATATTTAAAGAGATATTCTTTCCAGGAGTATTTGAATTTTAAGAGACCAAAGGTTTATATAGAAGTGTTCTAATGGTAGAATCTTGGGTATAATCCAGAAAAGAGAAAACTGCTTCCAGACCCTAACATTGTACTTTATATTTTCTTAACCTAAAAGACTAGCCCTGGTGGAAATGAGAAGTAAATGTTAGTCTATTGTATTTTTAAAAACTCATATATATATAAATAAAATATAATAATATATGATATATAATATATACTATAATACATATAAATTATATATATATCCTGAGGTCCAATCTAGGGCCTTGCATATGCCTGGTAATTGATCTACCACTGAGCTATACCCTGTCCTATTAATGAATACTAATTAAATTCTATTGCGATGAAAAAATACACTTCCTAAAATTTAAACTCTTTCAAATTTATTGTGATTTGTCTGATGGCCCACAATATGGTCTGTTTTGGCAAATGTTCCATTTGCATTAGAACAGAAGGTTTGCTCTGCTTCTGTCGCGGGGAGTTTTTCTATAAATGTTAATTATATCAAGTTGGTTGATGGAGTTGCTCAAATCTTTTGTATCCCTACTGATTTTCTATCAATTACTAAGAGACAAATATTGATATATCAACTATGTTAAATAAATCCATCAGAAGGCTCTTAGAAGAAAATTGAGTAAAATAAGAAATAGGACCCCATAATTAATTTTTTTTTTTTTTTTTTGGTTCTGGGGATTGAACTCGGGTCCTTGTGCTTGCACAGCAGATGATGAAACCACTGAGCTAAATCTCCAGCCTTATAATTAATATTTTTAAAGGCATAATTTGGGGCATAGGGAATTGATTAACACAAAAGAATGAATCAGTGTGTTTAGGATTGAATGCATGGGAGGAGATCTTTGCTGAACCCTGAAGCATACACAGTTAGGTAACCAACTATTGTACTTATGCATGAAGATATGGCCCTTCCATGAGTGCCAGTGATAAATTTTCTAATGAAAGAAGTTGAGAATGCATATGAGACTCACTCACTTGAAAAAGAAGAATTTACCCAGGAATAACAATCTTTAGGGATACCCTTAGCTACAATCTCAAGCAGCAATACTGTAATGTCATTAACCCTATTCCTCTCACTCTGCAAAAGGTCACTTTATCTGTGAACTGCGCATCCACACACTCACTCTGATAAGAGGCCATTAACAAAAGCATGAGTGTTGGCGGCCCCACCAACCCTATCTAGCCCAGTTAGCACATTTCCTAGCATTCTGTCACGAAGTCATTGGCAGTGTCAGTGTTCGAAAACCGCATGGCTCAGATGTTTCTAAACCCTTTTAATCCATGACAAAGGCCTCCTTTTACTGTTGTTTTATTTTCCTTTGCTGCCCTATAGCATGGCAGCCAGTGTGCGCTCCTGATAAGCAGCAAGCCCTGCAGATTCGGTTGGGTTTCCTTGTGTGCACCACCATGCAACCTGCCAAGGCCCAAATGTGGGATGCGGCTGGGGCTTCCCCTCCCCACCAGAGCCAATGCCAACAGCACCCTGCACAGTGGTGAGCAGGCCAGATAACTTATGACATTTAGCGTTGCCTAATGGGGGGATGCAGTATGGGTAATGTAAATAATTTTATTCTAATCAAATGACAGAACAGCAAGCTTCCAAGTTGGAGCAAAAAGAAAAGAAATTGCTACTATAATATGGGTTTTTGAGGGCTTATTTTTCTCTTTCTCTTCCTGGCTTTGCATGGCAGAAATGAAGACAGGACTAGGCTGGTGCAGGAAACAATGCTGATACTTGCTATTCTTGACAAAAGAAGCCCCTGTGTATCCAGGGAGTGTGACAAAGAAAACAAGAGTGTCCTTTATGAATGGTGGTAGGTAGAGATTGGGAAAGAAATATGCAAAGGAATTGACAGTCAGTTGACTTTTGGCCTAAATGACTATCTTCACTGCCAAGTTTAGGTAAGGAGCCAAGTGGGAGTACACATGGGGAAGATTCCTGAGCTGCTGGTAGCAAATGATGGGCCAAGGTGCAATTATGTTAGAGATAGGCTAGAAAATAGTGGGGATGGAAGAATCACTGTGAAGGCAATTTAGAATCCAATGGAAAAGTCCAGTTGCCAGCCGAGCAATGAAAACCAGGTAGATGAAGAGCTGGAGGCACACTTCTTGGGCAAGAGATTAATAGCTATGTTTGAATTAGAAGACACAAATCAGGAGGTTCCATAATGAAAGACCACATGGAAGACAGAGACAGGAAACAAGACAGGATTTGGGGGGTGGGGGACCACTTGTTAAAAACCCACCCAACTCTGGCATGCACCTTTTAACTCTAATGGTGTGTCCCTGCCACTACCTCTGATTCCCAAAGGAGCTGACAAGATTTTAAAAACGATTTCAAATTCTCTATGTACCACAGGTCAATATCTTGAAAATTTATGACAAATTCTACATTTTCAAGGCCTTTCCCATTCTCCCCCTCACTTTTCAAGTGATCAAGAATTCTCTTCCTAGCTCTAAAAGCATATAGTAAATACCAGGGAGCTGGACAGGGAATAATTTTATCATGGAAATTTCATTTTCCTCAGAATATCCTTTTAGAAAAACATAATCTCAAGCTTTCTATCACCTTTTACTTTTCAGTCCTGCTTTGGCCACACTTTCTCTGCTACACTCACTCTCCAAATAGCAAGGGCAGAAATAGCTATCCATTGAAATGCAGTTTCTCTTTAGCTTGAGAGGTGAGAATCCCTTTTCCACCACAACTGATGCAGGCATCCAGACTGAATTTCTGTCCAGCTGCCAACTAGCTTTGCAAAACAATGTTAGACAACTGACTGAGACACCTCCGTTCTTCTCGAGATCCAGCAATCAGCCATTGTGCCCCTCCTGTAGGTTGCTTCAGATTGCTTTCTATTTAACACCCTTCCTCTTCACAACCTGATCTCTACATTTTCACATGGTCTTGAGTTCCTCTCCTCTAACCCCCTCTCTTGGGCCACTTCTCCAGGTCTCTTGTTCCTAACAGAACTCAGGTAACACCCAGTGCGTGTTCATACCCTCTGCAGCATGACTGGGTGTTCAGAGGTTCTAACCTGAAAATCTGCTTCTCCTCTTACCAGGCATGACAACACACCCGGGCTATCTTTTAAGATCTAACTCAAGCCACATCTCTTAGTTTTCCATGATTATGCAAGTCAGCATTTAATCACTAAGCTCAGCTCTCAGATCTCTTCTCCCTCCCTCTCTACTTTCCTTCCTTCCACCCCATATTTTAATAGCCTCCTACTATATACTAGGCACTCGCTCTTTGAGGAATTAGATTACAGGAATAAATGAGACAGCACATCTTGTACTTAGAGTTTATCTTCTAGAGGATGGAGCAGACAATAAGCTGTTAAATAAATAAGCAAGAATGTGTGATAATGATAGTGAGTGTGATAAAGAGCATTCTGTGAGTGGGGAAGGCCTCTTTGTGGAGATGATCTGCAAACTATGATCAGAATAGCTCAAGGAGGAATCTTTGCTCCATGCTTAGACAAAACAGCATTCCAATGAGGAGAAATTTCCAAAGTGGAAGCTTTAAGACAAGGACAAACTGGGAAGGTGTGATCATTTCCTTTATTATGTCTATGCTATAACTGTACATGTTATATGTAATATAATATAGAATACAGTAGTACCTCAGTTCACAAACTTAATTTGTTCTATGATTTTTGAAAAGATGGCCATGTTTGTGTTTGTGTGGCAAAGATGGCCACAGTTGTGTTTGTCACCCAATGGAGAGTTTGCAAACAAAAACAAAATTTTGCCAACCACTTCTGTTTGTGAACCAAATTGTTTGCAAACAAAAGCATTCATGAACCAAGTACCACTGTACACATATAGTAAATAAATACTACTGTAAGGGAGACGCATGCTTACAAACTTTTTTTCCTCACTAGCTTATCTTCAAGACTAGTAGTAAACCTAAAACCAACTTAATAAATTCACAATCTACATTTGCAATTATTGCAAGAAACAAATTGAGTCTTCTCATAGCTAGGAAAGTGGCAAATTTCTGAATAATAGTGAATTTATTCTGTAGCTCCTTTCTGGAGTGAATGATGCTTAAACCCAAGAGAGAAATTAATGCACAATTCATCAAGAATTGCACTTAAGCACACGCCTAACTCTTGACTTTTTCTCATTAACTTTTACGGTGCAAAGTTCTTTTAGCTGCCCCTTTTTACAGAATGACCCATGTTCCCCATCACCCATTAACCAGCATTCTCCAGCTCGACTGAACACATCATAAAATTACTTGCAGTATGAGTGAGAAACCACCTTTACATTTTATGACTTGTACAATAAAGGATCAGGAAAAATATGCAATTTATACAATAATAATACTCTGTAATCTGGAGCTTTCAAGTTAATGGGACATAGAGGGAATGGCATCATTAAAAGAGAGGAGGAGAAGGGAGAAAAGGGGATACATTAGCATCCCCTAAGCGCTGCTGCTGACTGCGTTTGGGTTCACAGTATAAACAATAGAGCCCAAAACTCATAAAACACAAAACACATACATCTTATGACTGTGCTCCTTAGAACCCTGAAGTTCTCTGAATAAGGAGCGTGTACCTGCCTGTCTTGGCTTGCCAGCAGGCAGAGCCAGGAAAGTACAAACCCAAGGACAGATTTCAGTCAGGCGGAGCCACACAGCAGCCACCTTGTGACAGCCGCAGCCCTCAGTGGGGTTAGCAGCCCCAACACAGGTGTGAGGCACGAAGTGGGCTGCACAGCAGATTAGCTGCTCTGCAGTCTGGCTCGGGGTTCGCACAGGAGCAGGGAAGCCATGGTCAGTGTGCGAGTCTGCAGGCACAGAGGGCCTCGCCCGCAGCGGGCACAGCTCTCTGCCTCTCCTCAAAAGCAAGGGCAAAACCGACTGTGAGGAAGCTTGTGATTTTCAGTTACTGAGAACAATGCCGGATAACCAGGATATTGGAAAGTGATGACAAATCATGGGCGTCTAGCCAGTTTTTATTACAAACATTGAATTACTGGTTACATGGAGAAAATATTTTTCAATAATTAAACGCATAGCTTTGGGAACCCAAATTGTTGGGTTCATGTCCTGTTTCTGCTGTTTGCTAGGTAACTTTAGTGAAATTACTGAAATGGTTTATTCCTTATTTTCTTCATCTATAAAATGGGAACATCAGTAATATACACCTTGTATAATTGTTGTGAGGATAATTGAAGTGATTAAGACTCTCAGACCCGTGCTTGGCTCACAATAAATACATGGTGTTTCCTTACTGGTATCTTAATATGAGAAACAACTGGGAAACCATTGCTGTGTAAAACATGAAGACCTCAATGAACCCTAGTTCCTGGGGACCAGTTTATTCTACGGCAAGAAAAATTACACAGACACAGCTACGGATGGTGTCACATGCCTGCAATTCTGGCCCTCTAGGGAACTGAGGCAGGAGAAGCACAAGTTTGGGACCAGCTTGGGCAACTTAGCTTCTGAGCAACACCTTGTCTAAATAAATAAATAAATAAATAAATAAATAAATAAATAAATAGGGCTGGGATGTAACTCAGGGCAAAGGCCCTGGGTTCAATCCATTCTGCAGTACCACAAAAATAAAAATCACACACACACACACAGATACACAAATAATAGACCTAATGGTAATACTTGCTGAGAAGAAATAGATTTAGAAAGCCTATTAGAAAGGCTTCAGGAAAAACTACAGCTTATGAGGCTTTAGTATATTAATGTAAATCAAAAATTATGTTCATCAATATATGTAGAGATTAAAGGGAGGGAGGAAGAAAGAAAGAGAAAGAATAAGTATTGGTTCCTGTGACTACGGAAGCTAAGAAATTCCATGCTCTGTAAGCCAGGCACCAAGGAAAGCCAGCAGTGATTCAGAATGGATCCTAAGGCCTGAGAACTGGTGGTCAGTGCTCTAAGTCTTGTCTTTAGTCTAAAAGCCTAAGAACCAGTTGCACCCATGCTTCTGAGGGCAGGAAAAGATGTCTGTCTCAGCACAAGGAGAGACAATGAATTTGCTTTCTCCACCTTTTTGTTCTATTTGGGTCCTGAAAGGATTGGATGATTTCTCTACTCAAGTTGGTGAGGACTCATCTTCTTTGTTTACCTAGTTAAATGCTAGCTTCTTCTGAAAACACCTTCACAGACACACCCAGAAATATCTTTTACCAGCCATCTGGGCATCCCTTAGCCTGGTCAAGTTGACACATAAAATTAATCATCACAATGCCTGTTGCTTTGTCCCTCATCAAATCAAGCAATTTCTCCCATTTATTGTCAGTGTTAACACTCAAAGACAAGCAATCATTGGCTGGTCAATTTTCTCTTTATAAGGACTTTAAAACTGCCTTGCAGACATGTCCCATGGAGAGCTGAGAAGCATTAATGGAGAGCTCCAGAGAAAAAGTGAGAATGCTAGTCATGCAACTAATGAGCTGTCTCTATACTTGGTGAGCTTTACAGTCACCCAAAATCAGGGCTCTACATCAGGCAGATTAGGCAGAACATGTGTGCGTGGGGCCCAGGCATTGATGTGCTAGAAAGATGTTCCAAATGATTCTGATGTGCAGTGACAGTTGACAAATTGGAACGGACCAATGCTTTTATTTACAAATATGGACATGAGACTCATAAAGTGATTTCCTCAAGGCCACGGAAGGCTACCACATGGCAGAGCCGGGACAAGTCCAAGGCATTTGAATCCAAGCAAAGTGCCAGTGGTTCTCAAATAGGCAGGGAGGACTGCAGGAGAAAGGAACATGTTAGAATCCATACAATTCTGTTTCAAAGAACCACATCTCCATTACCACTACTGCCCTGTTCTACCCCACTGCTCATGTTGACTCATATCCAATCCCATTCTGATGCTACCGCCTAGAATCTACCTTTAAAAAGCTCTTAATTCTTACCTGAATCTGAGTTTGAGGAATACTACAATGCCCAGGTTGTCGGTTATTGAAGTAGTAACAAGCCCTCCAGAACTAACAAAACTTGGGTTAAAAATGGGCAATGGTGAGTGTTATGCCTTGTGTTTAGATGTCCCCCAAAGCTTCATGCTTTTTCTAGGTGGCTGAATCCAGTGTGTGTGATTGATTCATGGCGGGGCTAGGCCTGAGGGCACTAGGATTAAAGGCCTGAGCACTACCCACCCTAAGTAGTCTGAATAAGATAAAAGGGGCAGAAAGATGCTGTTATGGTCCCTTGTTACCTTTTCTACCTTGGGTGTGCCATGTTGTTTCTCTTCTGCAATGCCTGTTTGCCATCCCTGCCTTGGAGCCAGCTGATTATGGACTGAAACCTCTACAAACTGTGAGCAAATAAACCCCTTCCCCTTTAACTTTGTGTGCTGGGTATTTTGTCTCAGCAACCTGAGAGAAAAGTAACTAACACAATGAGGATGTCTGGAAGAGAGGCGTTTGGGTGGGGCTAATATAAACGCCCAGGGAGGAAAGGTCTGTAATGGACATCTCAGATCTTCTTCCCAAGCATGGGCAGGAGCTTTAGTATATCTTACAATTTCTCTTTATCCAAAAGAATGCAATTGAATTTAATATTACTTAGTTTCCCCAGATTTGATTGGCTTATATAATCTTAGTGTTTATCTCTAATATATTAATACTGGACAAGGGGTGGATATGGTTGCAATTTTGACACACCAACATTGTTTCATAGAACAGACTGGCCACTACTATCTTTCATAGCGTATCAAGGTCCCTAAGAGAAAGAACACTAGCTGAGATCTTGGAAGAAAACATCAACGTCAGTATGTTCTTTCCTCGTTTACCAGTTCTGCGTAGAGGGTGTTGACTGTTTGCAAGATGCCATATTTGGCTGAGGAGGGATGCTAAAATTGGGGGCTCAGTGAATGAATGAAAGTGTAACTGGGAAGACACACAACAAATATAAAATAAGATTGTGAGTCAAGCTTTAGTCTTTGATTGCTCACTCTCATGATGCATGTAGACAAATGACCAACAATATGCCCTAAAATCCTTCCAGCCAGACTCTTGCAAAACTTATCTTCCTACCAGTCAGATTAATAGGGTGTGACCTATTTCACTGCCAGTGGCATCTCTAGAACAAGTAAATAGCCTAGTGCAGCCACAGCTCTCTGCCTCCAACAATGACCTTCTGTTGGTTGCTGGATCAGTGAGAGACTGCCATCTGGATGGGGCTCCTTCCTTGGGTCCCAGATCCTTGCTTCTGGGGCAGCAGCCTTATGTTCGAAGTGTGCTGCAATATAAAAAATTGGGCTTTTACAGAAAAGATTCCTTTGTCTGCTTTCTAGCCTAGTTTGCCATCTAAAAAGATTCCACAGAGTTGATGTTTCCGTTCCTTTAATCCAGCGTTTGGGATGGCACAGCCTCAGCCCAGCTGTCTCCCAGGCAAAGGGGTGTGTGTAAATGTTGCCCAGTGTTCTCAGCCTCTTTTCTTTCTTTGGGTCGGAAGCAAGGCTGTCACATTGTATGTTGTTATTTAAGGGATATGCTGAGATGTTTCCTTTCTGTAGTGGCAAAGATCTTTTCAAGGGAGCCTCTTTATTCCTCTGACATTTCCACTCTTGAAAAGCTGACCCAGTTCCCGCAGAATAACAAAAGAAGCACACAGAGAAAACAGATTCCCCTGGGGGACCGATAAACCCAGGTGAACTCTGGCCAACTGAGTTTCCCTCAGAGAGCTTGGGCAAGCTGCCAGAAAGCTGAGGACGACAGTCACATCTCAAAGATAATGTGGACAAATGAGGATCTGCTCAGCTTTGAGCTGTCTTTCAGAATCTGTCTTTGATACGAATCCATGGGAGGGCTTATTGAACCCCATGCCCAGCGTGTGTGTGTGTGTGTGTGTGTGTGTGTGTGTGTTTCTCTGGACATCTAGTATACCAGCTGTCTCTCTTTAGGCCCACAGGAGTTTAGCTAAGGTCCAGAGAATCAATCACCTTTAAGCCCGGGTTTCTGAGTCAGTGCAAATGATCCAGAGCAGCCCCCAAGGATAGCAGTATTCAGGTCAGCTCTCACCGCAAATTGGCCTCTTCAGAAATTATTAACCCTTTGAGCTGTAGAATCTGGGAAGAAGAAAGAGCACTTTGTCCTGTTCAACTCAAACTTTAAATACAATTATTTGTGTAATCATTGCTCAGTAAATGCTGAATAGAAATGGGCTTCTTTTCTGAATTTATCTTCTCTCTCTTCCTTCCTTTCTTTCTTTTTGCTGTACTGGGGGTTGAATGCAGGGCCTCATGCCTGCCAGGTAAGTTCTCTGCCACAAGCTACATCCCCAGCCCTTTAAAATACTTTTTATTTTGAGACAAGGTATTACTAAATCGTCCAGGTTGGTCTCCAACTTGCAATCCTCCAGCTTCAACCTCCCAGAGTTCTGGGTTAACAGGTGTGAGCCACCACACCCACGCACCACACACACGCACACCCAGTTGGTTTCTTTAACTTTATTTACCTGTCTTCTCAGATACTCTGTATTTACCAACTGTTCAGCCTTTTCGTTTTTCTTTATTTTCCCCTTTTGATAACAAAACAAGAGAAATACTGACGACCTAATTTCCCTCTCCTCTGCCTTCTTCTTTTTATGATGTATCTGAATTTTAAAAACATCACTGCTTTTGTGACTCACTTATAATTAGCCACTTGAAGGCCAAACATCATTTGTTTAGTGGCACTGTGTACAGAGAAAAGATAATTCTTCTTTAGGATTTGTGTTCTTTTCATCAGATTTGGGGGTCAAAGAACACCAACAGAGGCAGACACTCGACTCCTGTAATTCGTTCTACTTTTTCTTGTAGACAGTAATACCCATCTTTTACCTTTTCAATCCTGTTCTTTACTTCTTTGTAGCTCTATCATTTTCATTTAGTAATTAAATATATATTTTCTGTAAGGGACTGAAAAATAAAGTGGCTACTTGCCCTCTAGGCGGTGATGCTCATATGCGGGAGACCAACAGAAGATCACCGCAGTATTAAGAATATCTGATAGAGGAGAGGCAGGCACAGTGTCTCAGGAGGAAGTTTCCCCAGGATGTCACATTCAGCCTGGGATTTTAAGAACAAATAGAAATTTTTTTAAGTGGACACTGGTAAAGGCAATTGAAGAAGAGCACATATACATGTCCATAATCAAAATAACATTCGGGCTTCTGTGGGAACTGCTAGTGACTGAATAAGACATGAGGCTGGACAGGTGAGCAAGTAACCTGCCTGTGCAGGTGTGTTAGAAAGGTAATTGCAATGTAGCGTGAAAAATGAACAAAGCTGTCACCTGCTCCTCATGTTCATCGTGCCAATACACACTGGGCATCGCCACGTGCTACATGCTGCTCTAGGGGATAGCAGGGTGGCACAGGGCAAAGCAAGGGGCTCATTTGTCCCATTGCTCATTCAGAGTCCCTCAGTGAATATGAAGCAGAATCAATATTTCTCTCTATTTGAACTTGGATTGATTTTCTTTTAAATTCACGTATATTTTACACAGGCAGGTCAGTAGTAGAGTCAGAGCTAGGACTCTGTCCTACAGTTCAGCCCCACTCCACCTCTGTGGAATCTATGGCTAGCAGAAGGTAATAATGAAGGAGGTGGCATCAAAAGTATCAAATGTCCCCAGTGAAGGAATCTTGGAAACAATGATGGGAAAGTATGTTTTATGCACACACACTTATTTTATGTGAATATGGGTAGTCTACACTTCAACAAGCATATGAGTAGGAGAGGCAGGCGAGGAATGATAGTTATGTAGCCATGGCCATCATCACACCTAAGAAGACTATACACTCATCACCTTCACATGTGCCCAAGTTCAAGAGACGCTGTCTCTAGCCCCATGCCAGCCTCATAGAGACTTGAGATTGCCAAGCCACCTGTGTCTCCTCTCAGTAGATCTGTCACTCGGTTTTCTTGGTGCTCAAGGCATGTTCAATTCTAAAGAGGAGGAGCCAATGTATTTAGTACTTCCTATGTGCTATGGTTTTGCATCTGTTTTCACCTCTTTCATCACTTTTAAGTCTCTTAATAATCCTGTAAGATAGGTGTCGTTATTCCTAAATTTCTTTTGAGTAAACAGAGACTCAGAGAGGTTAAACTGCTTGACTTTATGTGTAACTGTTTTTAGCTTCCCATCAATGGAACACAATACCCAATACCAACAATTTAAAGAAGGAAAGGTTTGGGCAGGGGATTTAGCTCAGTGGTTCCCGCACCTGCCTCATAAGCACGAGGTCCCGAGTTCAATCCCCGGTATCAAAAAAAAAGAAGGAAAGGTTTAATTTGGCTCACAGTTTCAGGGGATTCAGCCCTTTGCTATTTGACTTCAAGGCAGGAACGTCATAGCAGAAGGGCATGGCAGAGCAAAGATGCTTAGATCATGGTGGTTGAGAAGCAGAGCCTAGGGAAAGGGGTAAGAAAGGAAGCGGTAAAAAAAAAATCAGATAAAGCACCCAAGGTCATGCTTCTATGAACCACAGACACACACAAAAGTATGCTTACTAAGCCCCTGGATGGCTCTCATACCAATAAAGTTGACAATCCACCCTCAATATCAAAGAGATGCTGCCAGTTCAAGGCCAGAGTCTAATGGACCATGAAAGAACAGCTTTCAGGTATGAGCCACTAGCTGGAGTGTTGGAATGTTTATCTGTTCTCTCTCTCTCTCTCTCTCTCTCTCTCTCTCTCTCTCTCTCTCCAGCTTAATCCCTATTAATCTTTGAAGATAGAGAAAACAGTTATTCAAGGGCACTGACAGCATTTGGAAATGTTCAGTCTTTACTGAGTGTCACAGGTGAAAATCCAATCCCAAATGACACATAAAGCTAAATGATGAAACCAGCTGAGCATGCCTGAAAAGAGACCAATGTTCAACAAATAACTACCAAATGCCCACCCAGCCCAGATACCAGTCACACAAAGAAGTCATAGTTCGGCCTATAAGGGCTCAGGGCAAAGCAGGATGCCCAGCAAGTGCACCAGTTTTGTCAAGGGGAGGGTGCTCAGTGCTGTGAGAGCACAGCCCAGGGGCATCAGAGACAAAGAGGGATCCACAGAAGGTGCAGGAAAGCTGGGTCTCCTTCCCACCACTCTTTCCTGCCACCACATTGGCCCCAGTGAAGAAAAAAATCATCCTGAAAAGATGCTAAATTTATCAGCCTCACCAAGAAGGACTTACAGCCAGGGTTTAGGTCTGCCACCCCAGCTTCCTGGGAAAACAAGGTTGCCATGTGAATGGTACATGAATGGTACTGGAGACAACTGGCCAAGGCTGTGACAGATTTCAAAGGCTTTCCTTGCTTGAGCTCCATTCATATCACAGAGTGCATGCGCTGTTACCTCCAAACTTCCTTGACCATTCATCTTGATCTATTTATACACTTTCCTCCTACTAAATGTAAAGTTTAAACATAAAATAAAAGCTAATGATCATTCCCATAAAGTTTCAACATAGGATGTTTGACAAGATTGTGAGGCTTCCTCTGTTCATCCTGATAGGAGTTAGAGGTGAGGACGGGATGGAGAGGCACAGAGGGGATGCAGTGCCCAACCAGTCAGCATTGCCAAACATCAGTGCAGTTCACCTGGCTGTGGGAGGTGGTGGAAGCAAGACGATACATTCCAAAGACAGCAGGGCAAATCTGAGCTCAAAGTAGGAATACTGTACTGAAAATAAAGAGATTAAAATTTTTTTTTCTTATAAAGCTTTTGCCATATCTAAAGAGTTTTAGTTAGATGTGTATGAGTATGTGCTTGGAAGTGTGTTTGTTTCCTTTAAGGGTTGTCAAGAATGCTTGATACACTGTGCATGAAAGCCCCCAGGGCACCACTTGGTTGCTACGTTTTAGTCTTTGCAAATACAGTGAATCTTTTGGAGACAGTTCCACAAGCCTGCTCCTCTGCCTGGCTTTGTGCAGGGCGTCTCTGGATTGTGAAAGACCAGATGTGCCGTTCCCTCTGAACATCTTACATGCAGAGGCTGACACAGAGACCGCACCTACAACTGAAAAAACTCTGAGCAAGCATATAAATCAAATGATGAAAAAGAATAACACTCTAAACCAGCATGGGGTAAATGCTGCATATAAATCTTTGCATTACCGCAACCTCGAAGGTACTGCAACTACCCTCAGGTGCTTTGGAACCATTCCAAAATGCATAGTTTAGTTAAATGCACCTATCCAGGTGTTGAAATCAAATTAAGGCCTTTCTTGAACTCCATACCCGAGAATTCCATACACATCTCTACATGACTAAGTCATTTTGTAAAGAATTCAGTGTAGAGTGAAGGACCTGGGAGAGAATTTCAGAGAAGTTAGAAATTTCTAAGTTAGAAAAGAAGAACAAGGAAACATGACTAGATGAAACTACTCTCCTTATAAAACAGAGCTAACTGAAAATGAAAGTTCTCCTAGGACAGATTTAAACTAAACCCCCACGACCCCTAGAAATCAGACAGGAGTGGGAAGGACCCCAGGTGCAGGGAATTAGGGCCTGAAGAGAGTTAGTGGGAAGGACCAGAACATGAATCCAATGTTGTATTTATACCCCTGCTAAAATGGAAGGGATCCTCATATTCCTTGATCTCTGCTCCAGAATTCTGGAGAATCTGGCCAATATGTACTCCATTTTGCCAACATACACTGCTAGAAGACAGAAAAGTTATTAAGCGTTTTCCAGCATGGTAGTTAAGATTCTTTGGCACTCAAGCACAGAAACAGATTTTAGCTATAAAAAATTTTACTAAAAATATTGGGGCAACTCACTGAATGCAAACAAAGTTGAAATAAGCAAACAAATCATCAAAACATGTTTTCCATAAAGGGAAAACTTTCTCAACAGGGCCTTGCTCTTAATGTCACTTAAGTCAACCATTCCTAGGTGTCTTGATCAGCTTTTCCACTGTTGGGACAAAATATCTAACAAACACAAAAGAAGGAAATGTTTTACTTGCCTTATAGTTTCAGAACTTTCAGTCCATGGCCAGCTGGCTCCAAGGAAGGGACATTATAGCAGAAGGCCATGGTGTAACAAACTTACTCACCTCATGGTGACAAGGAAACAGAGCACAGGGGAAGAGCACCAGTGAGTGATATAACCTCTACAAGCATGTCCCCACTGACCCACTTCCTCTAAATGGGCACCACCTCCTAACAATACATTTAACTATGAATGTAATCCACTGTTGACTATTACACTCTCATGAGCCAATCACATCTCTAGGAATCTCTTAGCCAGTCAAGTTGACAATAAATATTAATTGGAACATCAGGCTTCTTTCTCTTGTCCCTAGGGGAAAAAAAATCTATACCCGTGGCCAAGAGAAGAAATACTATATAGGCATGGCATTGGGGTGCCCACTTACATATTTTAGGAGCAGCTGCCACCGCTGGCCAATGTCCTTATAAGCCCCAGAGTGATCTCCACTCTCTACAATGAACTTTGTCACTGCAGCAGCACAAAGTGATGAGTTGTATCCAAACGAGAGGGAGAGAGAGAGAAAGAGAGAGAGAGAACAGAATAAAGAAATTAGATTTCCTCTGATGAAGAATACTATGGTAGATAAAATTGTTAAATATGGAAGTTATTACCCCCCCCCCAAAAAAAAGCTGTAAAATTAAGAATTGGACATTCTTGAAAAAAAGGATGTGTTTTCTGTCAAAAATGTTTAAATTGTGAATCTGGCCCAAAGATAAGGTGACCTCTTGAGGTTGCCTCCAGTGAGAAGGTTATGTGCTTCTGTGATGAAATGCAATCCTACTTTATAACAGCATTTCTCAAATTGTGTCATTCAATATTAATTGATGTTCTATGAAAAGGCATTTCATTTTCAAACAAATTTAAGAAACAGTAAGTTAAGTGTCTGTTATTATGTTCGTTTGTTTGCTATTTGCTAAAGAACTTTTCCTAATCTTAACCTATAACCTAATTCTTCAAAGAGGGAATGAAATTAGGAATGTGAATCAGGTCACATTTGTTTGAATCCTTTCAATAAGGAACAATTTGGTTTTTGAGTAACACCTAATGATGTATTTAAAGGTGTTTGGCTTCTGTATAGCAGGAGTCCTCAGACCCCCGGCCACAGACCAGTGCTAACTGTAGATTCATCAGTATAACCACTTCCCATCCTGGCATTACCACCTGAAGTCTGCCTTCTGCCAGGTCAGCAGCAGCATTAGATTCTCACAGGAGCACAAACCCTACTAAGAACTTCATCTGCAAGGGGGTTAGGTTGTGTCCTCCTTATAAGACTTTAACCCTGAAACCACACACACACACCCCGCCCCGACCTATCCTTTTCTCTTTTCCCTCTGTGGAAAAATTGTCTTCCATGAAACCAGTCCCTGGTGTCAAAAAGATTAGAGAGCTGCCTAGAACATAATTTGGGAAACACTACTGCAGACTCTCTTTATAGCCCATGGTGGGCTTCAGCTCCCTTCTATACTCTACAAATAATGACTGACATGTAAAGCTGCCTCATTCTTGATCATGTTTAATTTAATTTTAGATTTACTTCATAACACTTTTTGTTATTTTTGTTTATAGACAGTAAAATTCTCTCTTCAAGATATACATTTCTATGAGTTTTGACAAGTGCAGAGTTGTGTATCTTCTGTCATGATAAGTAAGACTAGTTCCATCATCTCAAAATTCCCCTTGCTGCCTTTTTATAGTCCACTAATCCCCTTCTCTAATCCCAGCCCCTAGCAGCTGATGATCTGCTTTCCATCCCTATCATTTTGCCTTTCCAGAATGCCATATAAATGGAATCACACATCACGCAGCTTTTGGGTCTGGCTTCTTTCACTTAGCAAAATGCTAAGTGACAATCATTCATGTTGAGCAAATCAATAGTTTGTTTCTTTTCACTGTTGAGTTGTATTCCATTGCAGAAACAGACTCTAGTTTGTTTACCCATCTCCTTATTGAAGGAGATCATGTATCTGACTTTACTTGTCAGAAATGATAAATCAAACATGCATTCGTTCTTAGCTAATAAATGAAGCAGACTGTTGGGTACTATAACGTCAAATGAAATTACATCTTAGTGAAAGAAAATATCTGATAAAATGGACTATAATTATATTTTTCTTTGCCTTGAGAGTAAAAAGCCATGAGAAGAGACTGGGTTTGTCCACATCATTATGAAATATCCAACGAAACCCCCATGCAACTCAAGAGACTTCCCACAGAAGCAATCTCTGCAGGTAGGGAAACTGAGGTCAATGAAAACATCACAGAGGTACATGAGGATTATTGGTTATTTGATCATGTGCCATGACCTCATTTGTAGGGCAGATAAAATGGCTCTCTAAGAAGCAGGAGGTGATGGGCAGAGGCGGATGCATTTTATAAGAAAATTAAGGTCAGCAGAATATTACATATGGAGATCCGAATGAGTCATTCTACGCATTGACCTGCTAGTTACCTCATTCCATTCTGAACATCATCCAGTTTCCAGTGATCTTGGGGTAGCCTTATTAAGACAGAGTTGATAGACCAGAAGCATCTGGTGCTGTGAGAAGGGTCACCCTGTGGCTCAATTCAAGACAACTTGTTGATCCAAACTCCCCAGACCCTTGCTGTCTCTAGACCTGCTCAAAGGAGTTTGACTCTCCTGCAGACAATTGTCCATCTCCTTCATGGTTTGAGAAAGAGAATTTTGCCTTTGATATTCTTTCCCCAGAGAAGAACTGTTGGGGTCTCAAAGCATCACTGTAGAAAAAGAGATACATGGACACTTTTTGTTTCTGCTGATGTTTTGCTTAGTGGGATGCACTTTGTGGAGGCAGTGATCCCCCTCAAGTGCTGGGATTCTAGGTGTGCACTGCCATGCTCAGCTAACGCCATTTAAAGGGTGCAAAATTTCCAGAGTTTGTGGCTGGGGATATAACTCAGTGGTAGAGCCCTTAGCTAGCATATGCAGGGCCCTGGGTTTGATCACTGCCATGGGGTGGAGGAGGAAAATGTCTGTTTAAGGAGGAAAATGGTCTTGTGTTACTGGCCTGATATTCAGTCCTGAACAATTTCTACTGTTTGTTCAACAAATATTTAATAAGCTCTTAGGACAGAGAGGTCAGAGCAGCCAGCAGGGAAGATGGCAGGTTCAGACTTCGTGCATCTTATAGACACAGAAGAATCACCAGGCTTTAAGATAATCAGTGGATCAAAAAGCTGTTTCAAACTGACTTCTTGGCTCTAGAAGAATGTCATCAAGTTGTCCAAATTCTAGCTAACTTTCAAAATAATGACCACTAGGAATTGTTAGAATTCTAAAAGAAAAATGACTGCAGACTTACTTTAAGCTTCATTTAGAACTACCCTTTACTGACACTCATTCTCTTGAAAATTAAAAGTGTAAAAAACTGCTCTGATTCATAAAAATGAAAGCAAAATGAATATATAAAAGTAAAATTCTAGAATATATTTACTCAGGAGAGTCACTGCATTTCCTTGAAGAGAATATCTTTAAAGATCATTGATAGCTCAGAAATAAACATTTAAGAATTTCAATAGATTTGATGCCATTTGCTTTCAGGATGTGCCAAAGCCAACACCTGAAAAGGGAACAGTGAGAGTATTTTGGGGTTATTAATGAGGCCAGGGAGCTTCCAACACGGGTCCCACCTCTGCTGGACCACCAGGTGGACATTAATGCCTTTTGTTCTAGCCTAGAAAAGAGGACCACCACCATTCACCTCCAGCCAAAGATGCCAGTTGTAACCCCACCCACTGTAAGGAGACGGTTAATGAGAAGGACCCAGAGAGATGTGATATGGAATATGAGGAACAGTCACAGTAGCTGAAAGCCTCGGAGACACCTAGTAATACCACTACTCCACACCTACCACAGACCCTTGTTTACATCCAGCTCTGCATGAAATGAAATCATCTCTCTGGGTTTCATTCCAAATTAAGATCCTGACTCCTCACTGTGAGTATATTAGTGCTAACAAAATTTCACAGATGGTATGGCTTAAACTAACAGAAATTTATTATCACAGTTCTGGATGCTAGAATCCGAGATCAAAATGCCGGCTGATTTGGTTCCTGGTAACTAGGTTGCACACAGTCGCCTTCTTGCTGTATCCCCACTTAGGAGGCAGGAGGAGCACCTTGGACTCTTCTTATAAAAGCACTAATCTCATCATTAGGACCACATCTTCTGAGCTCGTCTAAACCTAATTATCTCCCAAAGGCCCTGTCTCCAAATGCCATCACACTGGGGCTAGGGCTTCAACATAGGAGTTTTGGTGGGAACACAATTCAGTTCCCAACAGTGAGCATCACCCTTGAAAGGATGAGCTGGCAGATGTGGGAGTCAGTCCACAGCTGTCCTTCTTTGCATTAAGATGATCTGGCTAGCTTTCAGAGTAATGAACTTAGACATTATTGGCATCGTAAGCTGTACGGGAAATAGCAGAAAGACAAATAGAATAAGACTCTGAAGTCCTGGGTCACTCTCATGATTAAAACTCTATGATGGTTTCAGATTGACAGTAGGAACAATCTAGATAACTTCATTGCTCCCAAAGTCCTTTGTGGCCCCTGACTATTCCTCTCTGATACACTCCAGCTACACTGGCCTTCTTCCAGAAACTCTGATGCCTGAAGCTCTGTCCCACACTGGGACTTGCCAATGGGCTAAACCCAGCACAGGGAATGCTCTATCTTCCAGACTCACCTCCCTTCACCTAGGATCTCAAATTCCTCCACACCCTTTCAGTGTCAGCTGAACCCAATTTTCAGTGAAATGAACCACACTCTTTCTTCTCCCCCCAAAACTAGGTTAGGATCTTGAGGCAATGCTTTCAATTGTTTGTTAACACCCATCCCAAACTCTGTCTGGGAGTCTTTTCTGCATACAAATCCTAGAAAGCTAAACAAACAGAGAAAAACATTGTATTTCATAGACTACCTTGAAGTGAGTTCTGGATATGGCATTCATTGTGCCAAGAAGCTGCAGCAGCAAGAGACTTGGCTGAGGAAATGCACCAGGAGGCACAGTGCTACAGGTCGGGAACCAAGTTCATTTTCTCTTCTCACAAGCACAGCGGGAGAGACATTTTGAGGTCCAGGTTCTGGTCAAGGCTCAAGGGTCTCTAACATCACAGGAAGCCCCAGTTGAGGACCAGGAGGATGCAGCATGTGTTTTGCACTGCAGAGGTCCCGTCATGGGTTGGATGTTTCTTCAGCCTACTGTAGTTCCTGGCAGTCATAGCCTAGTTCAGTTGCTTACCCCTCCTGATGTTTCTGAGAGCTTCTTATTACCTCTAACAAATCCCTTTCTTCTTCAGTTTGCTAGAGAAGATCCAGGTTCCTGCAGCTAACTGATTAATACAGACCTCCTGTGGATACACTTAATGTTCACCGTGTTTTGCTACCTAGTACATCCCACAGCTGCACTTGAATAATTATTTAATTTTTAGGGTATATTTGTCATCTCCATTGGACAATAAACTGTTTGAGGACAAGGACTAGGTTGTATTTTTAACACATAACATCATATGTGCTCAACAAATATTGGTGAATGAATGCAGAGTGGCCTTTTGTCTCAGCTTTATCCCTTATTAGGCATTTTTTCCTTGGGTAACTCAGTCTTTAGCTCAGTGTTCTAAGGAGATAAATGCCTTAATTTTGTAGACCAAATGGAATAATAAATTTGTGTAATACTTCATGAAGAATTTATTTAAATGTTAGGGGTTATTTTGAGCTGCCAAGAAACAGAGTAAAGAGAACAAACAGAGTCAAATAATTTTTATGAGTCCAACAATGACAGATCTTCCAGTTTCTTAATATGGCCTTATCTATGGCAGTCCACATATATGGGACTAATTTTTGAATTCCAGCATCATCCTAGGAGCTCCCAGATGTCCAGAACTCATAATATAAACATTAGAGAGCAATATTAAATTATAGCAAGGGCATGGCACTCTCGTTTTTTTTTTTAACAGCAATCCAAGGTCAAATGAACCTCTCTATTGGGATGTAGAGATTCTTCTCTTGCATAATTCCAAAAAGGGTTCTGAGACATAAATGTTTATACAATACACAAACAAGACTTGGAATTTATAAGTAAAAGTATACCATTACTATGGAATGCAAGCTCCAGGACTCAAATATTATTTATTCTCCAAGTGCAACAAGAACTCTGCCAAGCTTTTGGTGTGCACCAGGTTGAATATGCAGGGCAAAGGGCAAGCAGACATCAACCTGAGTTCCTGGGAGACAGAGCTGGACTTATTTATTTTCCTCTCATATTTTTTCCATAGAAACAATTTCTATGTGACCCAAATCCCCTGTTGACCTGCTTTGAGGGCTAGGTGAGAGGACTGGGAACTGAAAAGTAATAAAGACAAAGGATCTTCATTTGTAAGAAGGGAAGAAAAAAAAAAACAGTAGCAAAGGAAAACTGAGAATGCTTGTAAGGTAATTAGCCATTTTCAAACACAGCAATGGGCAAAGGAAACAAATCGTAGAACATGCATTAAAAGTCAAGCAGATGGCTTAGAAAATACAGCTGTAGGATCACACAGATTTTGACCATCCAAACCAAATTCAATTATCATGTCTGTGCTGCTTTTCTATTTCCACAACTGAAAGGCTATTATTTGGTGCGTTCTCTCTTTTTTACATCTCCAAGTAATGCCTTCCTAAAACATTCCAAAAAGTAAACATAAGCTTTAGGCCATTTGATTACTGGTTTCCCAGAACGCTATGTTCTGTCCTGTTTCTCTCCATATTCCTTTAATATTAGAAATGGGAAATGACTGAAGGCAGATGAATGGATCTGCCCAGGAGGTTGTTATGCCAGCCTCTCAAGCTTTGCCGGGTCTTCCTGTCGCTAAAATCCATCTCAGCCTTGTTACACAGATGGGCTTATGCCAAGTACATAAAACTAGGGCACCCATGATAGATAAGATGTAAAATACTTCAAAACTGAACACTTCTGTCTTCCCTACTATTTAATTTTTTTAAAGTGTCTTCTTGGCTTCCTTTACTAAGCCTCCTGAGCTGTGGCTCATTTTAGGTAAGGCGCGTGTGTGTGTGCGTGTGTGTGTTTTCCTCTGAAGACTAGCATCCCAAATTGAGAGGACTGGCTATGAAGGTGTCTGCACAGGTAAGGCACACAGAACCCTCGATAAAATGAAAGCTTGAATAGAGCCCTCAGCTGGAGCACCCAGGAAGCAAGCTGGGCTGACACAGGATCAGTTATGCAGGTGGCTCTCTTATTCTCACACTATTTCCTCCAAGCTCTGAGCTGATTCAAGGGAAAGTATGTACAATACAGCTCCTAGTAGGAACCATTCCTGGGGTCTCAAAGGGCACAACAGCAGCTGACAAGTCAGGCCCATGGATTTCTTGCTCTGCACAGGAATCTCTTCCATGCTCCTCGAAAGCACCACGGAGCAAAGTTTTATTTACTTGGTTTGTTTTCCCTCCATATGTGTCTCTAAAGCGAATGAAAAGGGAAAATATGAAACAAAGCAGTGGTCATTGTAGCTGAGTTAACAAACATTCCCGGAGCCAAATCAATTCTAACATGACTGACACTTCAGAAAACCTTGTATCATGTACCACTTCCCATTCTCTTGTGTGGCTCTTTAGTAACACTTATAAATACATTTATACACAGAATTCTTGAACACCAATTGTCTTCTCCTTTGGCACTAACATTATTATATACATTTCCATGCATCACTTCCGGTTCATCACCATGGTCCAGGAACTTGTTATTTATAATAGTGATACAGAACTGAATCGTTCATAGGTTTAATCATTCAACAAGTGCTTATGAATATTTCTAGTTACTAGAGACCTATACATAATCACAAAGAAGATCCCAATGGATCCACAAAGATGATTTTCTATTGCATTTTATAGTCTTGGGCTGAGGATGTAACTCAGGGTAAAGCCCAGCATGTGGGAGGCTCTAGATTCAATCTCCAGCTCTATGAGAAAAAAATAATTTAAATAAATTAATCATCTTTAAAATCAACAGTCTTAATACCAACCTCTTTATATTTTAATTATTTTGCAATGTCAGACTTCTATATCACCATGTTAAGAGGTACTTTTCCTAAAGAAAAATGAATATCAAGCTCAAGATCTCCTTGCACTTCTCTGGGCTTTATGTCCTTCCATGTTAATGAAGAAGGAATAAATCTGGACCCCAGGCTCCTTTCGTTTACTCAAATGCTATGGGCTGTATTTAAGGAAACAGTAGCAAGATATTGTGCATCGTTTAGCTCAATATCTTATAATTGGTCTTAAGTGTCATTATGCTTTGTGTAACCAATGAGAAACCCGTGAGAACATAGAACCTACGTCATGGAGCCCCACTAAGTGTTAACTACACAGTGTGACTCCTCAGGAACCAAGGCCGGAATTTAGCAACTGGGAACTGAGGGACAGATCCCTTACTGCAGTAAGACCAAGGTGGGCTTCAGGAAAACTAGAAAAATCCTATTCTGTGACCCAAAGAGAAGAGTGAAACAAGTTCCTTCTTTAATAAGTATGATTTTATTTTCATTCCAGCGATGTATTAATCCAAAATTTTTACAAATGTTCTTGGCATGAGTGGTTCCTGCCTGAGCCCGTTGCTGCTCTGGTTTCCCACTGAGATCTATAAGTGATCAGGAGATCAATAACTCCAAATGGTGTTTTCACAGGAGCACTTCCACCCAGAGTATGTCAAATGCTCTTTCGTGAAGACAGATGAACACAGTCTGCAGGACTCGGCTTACTTGAGAGAAACTGTCTTTGAAAACTTTTGACAACCAGCGGGACAGCACGTCTGTTTCTACTTAAATGAGCTCATTATAGTTAATATTTTTGTGACTTCCAACCAGTTGTTCAATCATTTCTCAAGTGTGGTATGTTTTAATCAAAAATGAAACACTTTAGGACATAGATATTGTTCAAACTCCATTTCAGCTACATCCTTTCTAGAACACATTTTCTGGAGTAAGGTCTTTTTTTAAATGGCAAAGGTGGTATTTTTGATGTTCCTTTGTTTGTCAGAATAGATGAGAGTGGAAAAATAATCAGGCCCCCAAGTTACTTTAAGAATCACGTTACCCCTTTTCTACTTGGATTGGCCTGCTACTTTGATAAACCATTTTCTGGTCTGGCTTAGAGGCTTTTATTTTATTGACTACTTTAAAAGATATAGTAAATCTACTCTGTCTGGCATTTACTGACCAAGATAATCTAGCAAATGGCACTTGTAATTTTACTGCCAAAATAGTAGTTGAAAATCTGCAATGACAATAGAACACAGTAGCCAATGGCCAAAAAGTCAGATGAAAACCTCAGTCATCACTCACGACTCAGGAAATGTCAGAAAGTAATATCTCTCATTGTAGGATTACAAAGTGTGATTCTGAAGCCTTTTAATACAGGGACTTGAGAAAATGAAAATTTCCTCAGTGTATATTTGTTAATAGTAGCCTGACTGAGAGAACAGTCCTGTGGGTTAGCATTTGAAGGGGTACTGCCATGCCAGGGACGTGAGGGCCATGAATCTGATGGAATCCAGGAAAGACAGAAGTGGAGAGAAAGAAATTCTAACTGCTGAGTGGCTAATGAAAGGAAAAAGGTCACTGGAACGATGGTTGTGGCAGCCCCTCATGCATACAGAGCATTCCTTGAGCCCTCCGTGCTGCATCCAAACACCTTAGAGATCATTCAACTCACACTGTTCACAAACCAGCCCTGGAATCTTCACTTGGTCCTTTTAACCCCAAGTTCACTATGAGTAATTAAATACTCTGCAATGCAATAAAAGAAGAGAGTAAATTGACTGATCTATGCAAGTGTACCATTCAACTTGGTGGTAAGTTATGATTCACTATTAGTCAGTTGACAGCCAAGCAGTTTCATCTCAAGCAAGTTTGCTGACCACTGGGTGACGCTGGCCTTCACACTGTTCAGTGTGGTCCAGATCAAATTGATGTCAACTCCCCAGCTGACTCAATGGTAGTGCTGGCTCCGACATATTGCATGCCTCTATTCTTCACCCCAAGAAAGATTAAATAACATTGAATAGAATAATATTTTAATTCCTTAGAAAGTCTGAGTAAAATAATAATAATAACAATACCTAATACTTATTATTTGGTAAGTTCCATGAAGTATTTTAAGATGTTGTGTATGTATGTATGTATTTATTTTATTTTATTTTTTTTGGTACCAGGGATCGAACTCGGGTCCTTGTGCTTATGCAGCAGGCGGTGAAACCATTGAGCTAAATCCCCAGCCCCTTTATTTATTCTTAATCCTCATCTTATCCCTAAAGTGTCCCTCTTTTACAGATGAGGCAATGGAGGCACAGAGAGGTTAAGTAAATTGCCCAGGATCACACAGTTGATAAAAGACACAGTCAGGTTTCAAACTGGTGATTTAGGTATTCAGCCCATCGTCTCAATCATGGTAACTAGTCTCTGTTACACGAATATTTTATTGCATAGTATATGCCATTTACCAACCAAGCCAGACCAAAGTTATAGTGGAGTTTAAGCAAGACTTTCTATTCAGAATAGTATCCCTTAGCAGTCCTTCCTGGTTTGACTTTGATATTCAGGAATACATCTTTTTCCACGACTCCAGTGTGTCTGAGGTCAGGATTTTCACAAATGGTGCAAACACTCCTATTCAGAGCCACCCCTTGGCTTCCAACCGCAAGTTTACTATGACTAATGAAATACTCTGCAATGCAAAGATCATGGTTGGGCCAGAGAAAGCAGGCAAGGGGTGGGCCCCAGCTGCAATTCTTGTTTGTTTTTCGATGTGGATACTGAGACTTACACGGCTGGCAACTTTCACCTCTTGTATCATTTTTCTCCTTTGCCAATTATTGACCCTGGGAGTGTTAAACAAAAACTTTTCTTTCTTGCTGTTTTTGAAGCAAACACACAATTAAAACACAGGTGTGTTTGTCTCATTGGAATCTCGGCCATGGAAATGCTAAGATATCACTCAGGCAAGGTCATGTACCTCTGCAGCACTGAACAAGAGCGATGGGGGGCTGTAAAGGAAGACACTGAGCACAGTGTGTGCCCTGCAGGGACACCTGCACCGAGGACAGTGTAGAGCAGGGGCTCCACCCACAGACCCAGCGTCAGGGGAGGACTGAGAGGCCAGGCCAAGCCCAGACAGTGGAGGCTGTGTGCTCTCTGCCCAGGCTCCACTTCCTGCTGCAGGGCAGCCAAGGCCCCACAGTCCCTTAGCCTGGGTGAAAAATGGTCCCAGGCTTGTGAGTAAACTGCCTCTGATGCAGGGCAGGGGTCTTGGAGTTGGCAGGAAGTATGGAGGGTGCACTGGAAATTCATAGCATGGTGTGGATTTTTGGCACCACATTAACTTTTCCCAACTAATGTTTGAAAACTTTGCCCTCTCTGGGAGTGTACCAAGTCGTGGCAGAGAAAGGCAGACCACGTGAATCCTGCATGGTGGAAGGAATGAACAAATGAAAACTCCTGATTTGGGGCTAACATTGAATAAATAGAAAATAGAATCAATAAAAAGGCTAAAAACAAACACACTTTCACATATGATAGATAATGGATACATACATAGGCTATTTAGAGACAGATATGTATGCAGACATGGATCTACATCTTCAAGTAGACCTGACTTCAACTCTGAGTTTGATAAATCTTCCTAACCATGTAACAAGCAATTTGATTTTAAGTAAGGTAACTTGTCCATGCATGATTTGCCACAAGGATTAATTAAGATGTCATACGTTAAGCAAGTATGGCACTGAGTATGTGCTCAATAAATGCAAGGCATTTTTACCTCTTATTCAGTCTCCTCATCTAATAATATGAACTTGTACAGGGTTAGCTGCCCAAAATCTTCCATCTCAAACCTTACAGTCAATTAGGAAATGCAAAACCCATCCAAGAAGCAAGTAAAGGACCTTGCTTGTGCCACAAACTCAAAGCAGGAAGCCTAGTTCCAGGAGTAGCTGTGGGGATCTGAAACAAACACGTGGGTTGCTCTGCTCATCTGACAATGGTTGTGACTTGTAGGCCTGACAGTATCTACCCAAGGATTGAGCCGAGCACTTGAATTTTCCTGAACACAGGAGGTGGTGTAGGAGTATCTCAGATCACATCGTGAGTACTGCTTGGATTTCCATCCTCACCTTAAATGAACTGTATGGAAATCTACTTGATACCCATGAGGTGAAGGCAAGCTGGATAAGGAGCCCAGTGGCTGCAACTAAGAATCTCAGCCATTGTGTTCAGTAGGAAGGGCTACAAAAATATATAGACGCGAGATTTACGTTGGTTCATATCAGAATTATTTTTCCCTGAGGTGATTGCAATTACTTATTCTCCCTGGCTTTCTTCCCTGGTGCATTAGCATTGAACGGCTCTCTCACAGTTGTTTGAGTTGCACACCAGCCCTCCTAAGTTGGGATGGCACGCCTGCTTCCTGTTCTTCTTTGTAAAGTGCAAACCCACTGCCCTCCATAGCAGCCTCTTTCTTTCTTTCGTTGTGCTCCTCAGAAACGCTTAGCTGCTTTCCTGCTCAGAGGCTGAATTAATAAATTACAAATGCCTGTTATCAAAGACTGGGAGGTTTTGACAAGTGATGTAGTTGATCACAAATGTAAGGTTGTGTTGGGGAGAACTCGTGTTTTCAGGATATGGAAGGTGGATCATCTCTGGATTTGAAAAATAAGCAGCCAAGTTTGATGAACTCAAATTCATGGCAGAGCTTCTTAATATTTCCTGAGGTTCTAATCAAAGAAACATCTTAACTGGTCCCAGAGGGAGCGGAAGATGGAAGGCGTTGACATTGATCCCCACTCCACCTTGCCACATCACTACTTCCCCCCTCCCCTTCCTTTTTCCTGCTTCTAAAAATATCTTGGCAGGTAGGAATTAACAGTAGGATGTTATTTAGTCAAAAACAAAACCCCACTGCATAATGTACCATACCTTTAAAATTTTTAGCATCTATTAAATTAAAATCAAGGAAATTGACATAGATAGGATGAAAGAAGATACAGCACCTCTAGCTTATGCCAACTAAGAATAAGAATTATTAATGAAGCTCGGCTTTCTTCTGCTGCACACATTAATTATTTATGATAATAATATTCTGCACTGCCATATTAAAGAATTTTCCTCACCCAGCTTCCCTGAAAACTATATCTTCTTGGTAGGGAGGGGAGAGGGAGGGAACCTCAACATGTTAATCCCACAAAAGAATACATTCCTCTCTGTATATTTATTATACTGGAAGATGAATATAGTCTTGGGTTATTAAACTGGAATGAAAAACACATCTTATTAGAACTTACATGGTGATTTTTATTCTCACTAGTTTCATATAAACTTAATGATGCAGTCTGCATTTTTATGCTCATCTATTTTAAAATGGTGCCTGAAGCAAAAAAAAGCTTCCATTAATGGCAGTTTGGTATTTCAAATACAATTTGATGTAATTTACTTCAAATATATGTGAACAGAGAAAGATAATGCCAAGTACATTTTCTAGATTCAAATGTGGGTTAGCTCATGGCTATGATTTGTTACATATAACTTTTTCTGCAAAAAAAGAGAAAGAATTTCTTAGTTATAAAATAAAAAAATAAAGGAATGAATCTCTGCTAGTTTGGGGAACAGAGAGAAGAAAAATGCTGGGTTTTATGATAAAAGATTAGCTTTAATGTTGTTCTTGGTTTTAATATTTATCAACCATAAGTGAATAATAATGCATTTTCTCCAGTGAGATGCTGAGTTATTTAAACTCCCTGTTCTTATATTCATTTAGTGCAGCATTGTATTCATGGATATGTCAACACAAAACCATGCATTTTAGAGAGGTTTGGTATGTTTTAAATTTGGCAGCTAGATATTAAATAAATGCTTGGATTTCCCAATCTTTACCTTTTCTCTCTATTTTAAAATACTTTTTAAAAGTAACTTTAAATATTATCATTTTTACAGCTGCTCCTAGATATTAAATCAAGCCTGATTTTCATGTGTGAAATTTGAAAGGGAAGTTGGATCCCTTTACCCTTTTCCTGGTGGTCAGTGTTTGCATGCCTTTTCTCCTCCGCTTTTCACTGGATCAGTCACCACATTAGGGAGCCAAAGGCTGGGGTATCTGATGGAAATGCTTACAAAGTCATCTTGAAGGCTATAGTTGCCCAGGGTCCATTAACATACTCTAAGAGGATTACAGAGCCCTTGATTATTAAAAGGATCAAATATTCACGATGGCTTCTCCAAAATGGGGCAGGGGGCTTTGCCAGGCCATCTTTACTCCATTGCTTCCTGTTTGAAACTGGTTTGTAGATGGTCAATTATTGCTTATGCATTTTCAAATACCCCTTCTCCTGAAACACAAGGTACTATAAGGAGAAGCGCCCAGTAACTATCATAACGCTCATTGACTTCAGCCTGTGGCACCCAGCTGTAACACAGAGAGGATGAGTATTTTCAAATATGAACTATATTTTCTCTTTTTTATTCCTTGGAGAGAGGATGGGACCCAGCAAGGATGAAAGGGGAGGAGAATAGCCAGATCTGACAAAGTCAACAGGGTGTGGACTACTCCCCTTGTCCCTCTCGCCTGATTTCTGCAAGGTGACAGCACAGCTGTGAAGTAGCTGGCCTTCCTAGGGGACAAGGAAAATTATCTTCACTTTTCCCCAGGGTGCTGGGTAAATTATAGGAGGAGACAGCCTGGTTAGGTGGTGAAGGAAACCTCAAAAATCCTGTGCATGTTGCCCATTGGCAGCCCCGCCCCTATGTTATAGCTTGGATCTAAAATGTCCCCCAAAATTCTCTTGAGTTCAGAGATGGAGTTTCTGGAAGATGATTGGATCAGGGGGGCACTATTTCCATCAGTGAATTAGTGCATTGATGAGTTCGTAACTGAATGTCTTTTTAGGAGGGTTATGGGATGAGTTAGAAGAGATAGGTTACTGGGTACATGTCTTTGGAGGTTATATCTCTGGCTCTGGCTTTCCCATTCTTTCTCTTTCTGCTTCTGGCTGCCATAAGCTGAACATCTTTCCACTGCATGCCCCTCTGCCATGCTATTTCTACCTTGGAGTCAGCTGGCCGTGGACTGCAACCTCTGAAATCATGAGCCAAATAAACCTTTTTGCCTTTAAGTTGTATAAGTCAGGTTATAAACTAACCAATACACCCTATTTACAAGAAACAGAAGTCTACTGAGGGGTCCAAATCCAGCCCTTCTGGAAAGTGACCACTGGCAACATAAGAAGCTATGTTCAGCAGGAGCAGAAGGGAAGAGGGTAATATTTCCATTATAATGTGGCCTTTCTTACTGGTCTCTAAGAATACTGGCATACATTTATTTAAATATTTCAGGTTTATGTGTTCTATTTTATTTCTTTTTATGCTTGCCATATTCCATCAATCAAAATTTCTTTCTGGTAACACAATTGAATCATTCTTTATTCTACCAAATCCTTGTTGAGCACATCTTTGTTAATGGACACTATTCCTGAGACAGTAGAGAGAAATAAATCCTAGTTCCTATTCACAGTAATGATTATATTTTAGCAGAAAATCAATAAGTAAATATCCAAACTACTAAACAGTGGTAATTGCTGTAAATACCACACTGTGGGGTTTGAAAGAGAAATAGCTTCTTTTACACTGTTGAGATCAGAGAAGAATTCAGAAAGGACTAAATGCTTTATGGATAGATGGTGTTTGATATTCAAAAACTGAGAGGTAAAAGAGAACCCAACACTATAAAACTGGTACAGAAAGACCATCTCAGTGTAACGAGATGTAAAACGTCTTTTTCATCTTTGCGACCCTACTGCCTTTCAAAAAGTAGGCACTCAATAAATTATTGTTGAATGAATAATTGAACAAAGTTTGGAAGTTAACAATGGGACATCTTTCACATAGGCTTAAGTGCTTGCACTTCAGACTGTACATTTTTTGATAGAGGAATAAGACTAACACCTTGCTTTAAGTGGGTGAAGCAGGAAGTGTCTGGAGATCTGGAAGCTAACATAACTCAACTCCTACCAGGCTAAAAAGAGTCAAGCAATGAGGACAGAAAGGAAAAGGGTAGAATAAGAATACATTTTAGTGTATTAGTGTACGAGGTTCCTCATCTCCTCCCACCCTTGCCAGCATACCTTGCATTTTTTGTATTCTTTGTGACAGCCATTATGACTGCGTCAGATGGAATTTCAATGTTGTTTTGATTTATATTTCCCTAATAGTACAACCACCATGGAAATCTGTATGAAGATTCCAAAAAAAAACTAGAAAGAAAGAAAGAAAGAAAGAAAGAAAGAAAGAAAGAAAGAAAGAAAGACAGACCATTTGATCCAGCTATACTATTCCTTGGTATATTCCTGGAATAATTAAAGTCACCATACTATAGTGATACACAGTTCACAATAGCTAAGCTGTGGAAATACCCCAGATACCCATCAAAAGATGAATAGATTTTTTAAAACATGGAATATATACATAATAGAATATTATTCAGCTATAAGAAAGAACAAAATTGTGTCATTTGCAAGAAAATGGATAGAAATGAAGACTATCATGTTAAGTGAACTATGTCAGTCTCATAAAATTAAATATCATATTTTTCTCTTACATGTTCAATCTAAAAAACACAGGAATGATGACATGAATTTAGAAGGTGGACTTTTAAAGTTGAGGAAGGGATCAAAGGGAGGGAAAAGTAAAGGGAGAGGGGAATAATGGGGGTTAAAATAATCAAAATATATTGTATGCATGTAACAATATACCAAAATGAATTGTACTATCCTGTATTACTAATATGCACTAATGAAAATGGAGTTAGGTTACAATTGTTCTAAAAATTTTTATAAAAAGAGAAGAATAAATTTTAGAAGTATAATCATCAGAAATTGCACATACCTAGATGTGAGAATTAAGCAAATGAAAGAAATCCTAGATTTTGATCTTGGGCGATTGTTGAAAAGGCTACGTTCATGGAAGTTAGCTTGTTGGTAGAGACACATAGATAGTCTATGGTTATATCTATTTATAGATAAGAATGGCAAAGGCAAGCAGCACTGTGTCCCTCTGTGGGTATTTCCCTTTTTGTATGCCTTGTGATTGGGAAAATCACTCTGAACTATCATCCCAGGATAAAGTCATAGATAGGCTTATATCGATTTATTTAAATCTTTGACTTAATAATACATACATATATAAGTATATATATATATATATGTACGTGCATATATATATATGATGTAACTAGATTTGGGGGTATATTTGGCGCTCACTAGCAAGCAAAGTTAATATGTCCCTGAGCAAAGAGACCATAGTCTAGTGTTAAGATTCTAAAGCAAATAGGAAAAAAGTGAAAAGTTGCTAATCGAGAAGTTTGTGGAATAGCAGATCCCCTAGCTCCACTCTTGAGAGTGCTGATTGAGTAGATCCCTGGCAGAGCCCAGAAATATAAGAAAAGAGGCAGGATTTTGTCCAGAGTTCTCCATTCAGCATAGTAATATGTTCTAATTTTGCATCCCTGACTTCGTAGTAGTTCTTTATCAAACATAGTTTTATTTTACTTATTTCCCTTTTAACATAACATCTAAATATGTTTGGAATAGAATTGAGTAAGATTTGGCACTCTGCGAATTTATTTGGATAAATGAATCTTGTAATACAGTCATAAATTATGTTAGTTACCTCATGGACTCATTGAAACTACTGAAAATTGAAATCAAGTTTTCATTTCTGCTTTTGTTGGGAAAGAAAAAACTCAAAATATCAATAAAAAGCAAAATAAAAGATAAGAGGGGCGAATTAGATCTTTTGCAAAAAGGGAAAGGGACAAAGAGATGAAGGGGAGAAAGAGGAGCAGAAGTGGATGAAAAGAAAAAAGATGTATTATACACAACTGCCCTCAAGGAATGCATTCACTATGTACTGCAAATATGTACTAATAAAAATAAAAATTAAAAAAAGAACTTTCCCATTCATGATTTGTATAATTGGCTATTACTGTTGTTCTTAATTCAAATAATAAACTGTGCATTTGCCCTACTTAAACAAGATTTTGCTACATTTTGCTCACATTGTAAGTTGTAAAAAAACATTTGTTAATTCCCTAACTCTGTTATTCACTGAATTTATGAGCTCTCTAAGCTTACTATCATCTGCAGACTTGATGAGAATACCGTCTGTGTCCTCATGTAAATCTTTAATAAAAAATGCAGAACAGAATAAGGTAGAGAACAACAACTAAAATATTACTCTGTTTTGTGTGACTATAAAAAAACAACCTTTGGCAGGCTAAGTTTATAAAGAAAATATATTATTGGCTCATCGCTCTGGAAATTTTTTTTTTTTTTTTTTTTTTTTGGTACCAGGGATTGAACTCAGGTCCTTGCGCTTGCTCAGCAAGTGGCGAAACCACTGAGCTACATCCCCAGCCCCGCTCTGGAAATTTAAGGGCATGGTGCTGGCATCAACTCAGCTCTGTTGAGACCCTTATGGCAAATGGTGTTACAATGGTTGGAGCATGCATGAGAGCAAGAGATCTCATCTCTAGACAGGAAGCTAGAAAGCTGGGTGGGGCCAAGCTTGCTCCTTTTCTAACATTCCCAAAAAAACTAGCCAAGTGTTCCAAGAGAACTGCCTTAATCCCTTCCAAGGGCACATCCACAATGACCTAAAGAACTACCACTAACACCACCACCTTAACACTTCATACCACCTCCCAACATTGCCAGACTAAGCACAAAAGTTCCAACACATCAACTCTTGGGGGACAAAACACAGCAAAATTGTAGCAGACTGTCAATAGAAATCTCTAGCTGTATCAAACCATTAGCCAGCAGCTTGGGTTTTAGAGCTTGGGTTCTACTAGGAAATCCACCTTCCCATGTTAGCTTCTAATATATATCACCACATCTTTCAGCAAATATCTCACAAGAGCCCTTATCAAATTCCTTACTGGAGTCCAAAAATAGTGTATCTATCATATTTTTCTGACTTATCACATGAGTAACCGACTGAAGAAGGCTTGGAATTGGTATGACATGGTTTGTCCTTGGAATACTAGCTCCTTCTTGCTGGTAATGATCTTTACAAATGATTGTTTTAATATCCCCATCTAAAATCTAACCTGAGATTTCACTCATGAAGAGCACACTGTTTTCAGGATAACTGTTAATTGTCTTTACTTCAAACATACTTGCATAGATGAGTTGTTTATCTGTTTTGAGAGTTGACTTAGTAAAGAAACAGTTTGTAGCCATACCAGAGTGTGTGAAACTGTTTCTGTAGTGTGAAACCCTAGTCCTACCCCAGTATCATACTCCAAACCTGGATCCACTCAGAGCAATGCTCCATCAGCTGAGTTGGATTCCATCCACACAAACTACCTAGGAAAACTGAATGTCCTGATGTATTATCATTTTTAGTCAATGAAAATAATTTCAGGTTTATTCATTTTTTTACCTCTCCCTAATGAATTCAAGCCATTCCATAATTTTTGTTGATTATTGCTACAAATTTCTATTGTACAAACACACAATGTTCACAAAACTTTCACTAACCTGAATAAAACCCAAGTATAAAATTAAGATAGCAGGGGCCACTGATTTGCTCAATTGCAGAAAAAAATTTTAAACCCTATGATTTGGACTAGGCATTGGCTAACTATGGCTCACTGGCCAAACTCAGCCTATGGCATGTTTTGTAAGGTCCACAAATTAAGAGCAGTTTTCAAATAATATTATATTAATACCTAAAAATACTTTGATTTTTCTCTTGACTTGCAAAGCCTAAATATGTGCTGTCTGGCTTTTTACAGGAAAAACATTGCTGCCCCTGATTTAGAATAGCCAAACTAATCATGTAACAGTCATACATTCACTGAAGTTTGTTGATAATTTACAGTTTACCTTTTAAAAAAGTACTGAGTTAGTATTTATCATTTCCTTAGCATTGAGCAATATATTGAAAGTGGCCCAATATATCCAGGGCTTGTTTTCAGGGTAGGAAGAGTCTCAAAACAGTAGGGCACCAGGAACCCAAAGTCTCTGCCTCCTGGTCTTATGAGCAGCCCTATTGGGCATTCATTTGGCGAGAATTAGTCAACAAAGCAAATGAGAGATCTTGCCATAAAACAGCATCCTTTTTCCTGGTTACAAAGACAAAGTCTCCAAAGAGGCTAATCAGCTATATTAGAATGAAGATGACACAAATCACTAATGTAAATAGCGAAATTCAAGAAGGATCACAGTTCCTCTTTTTTCCCTGATAATATGTTTGTGTCTTCCCAAGTTCCTTAACCCTAAAGAATGCAAAATGAGAAGGAAAAAAAAAAATGGAAGCTATAAAACAGAAGTTTATATAAATAAGCTTAGAAGGCATATACCTAATCTCGCATGTCGTGCAGATGCCAGCTACCATTCAGGGTTGCTAAAGCTCAAGTTTCAGCTGAACCTTTAGCTCAAGGTAAGAGCAAAAAGCACCAATGCTTTCCTCCTTGGTGTGGTTGTTATGAGTTAGTGTAAGTCTAGTTGCTGTCAGATCCGCTGATTTGGGACTCATCTTTCAGTGAAGTATATATGCTGATGAAAAGCTGCTTTCATTGCAGAGAGACTGCTAATTGTTTGATTATACAGGTCTTCACATTAATGAAGCACTATTCCATGGGTTTGGGGCATGGCGTGCAACCAAATTACCACCCCGGCACTCATGCTGTGAAATCTGATTATTCATTAGCCAGTCAGTGAGTGGTACCAACATCTTTTCTTTTTTCAAACCATCAAATGAGAATGACTGCTGTTCCCCGGCCCCCTCCCCCATCACTTTAAGAACACGAAGATTTGAATTTGTTGCATGTGAGGGAAGAGGAGTGGCAGAGAGAGATGGGTTTCCATAGGAGTTGTTTTGCTGGCTTAATGTGGTGTATGTTATGGCAAACAGCCATATGGATTAGCATGTCCTGCAGAAACTGATCGCTGCTCACATTATCAAGCTTCACATGCAATCTGTCCTGAGCCTCCCACAAACAAGAGCTCAAACACTAACTGTGGTTGCCTGAATGAACTGGAATTTTACCACCTCAGTACTAACTGACAGGACTCATTAAAGGCGAGTGTTCCAAGTAAAACAAAGGGAAGGGAGGTGTTTTATTTGTATATGTACATCTTAGGTAGGTTTGTTTGTTCTTTTGTTTACTGTAAGTATGTTTACCCCATAAATAAAAAAGAAGACATTATTACCAGATTAATTCTCTAAATCATTGTGCAGGTTTTGTAAATGAGCAAAATGCTTACTTCATTTAAACTGGAAATAAAATATTATACCCTTTCTTTCTAGTCAAGAATGGTAGGGATTTAGTGTGACAGATTTAAGAATCCACCTCCATCTCTTTCAATGCCAACATCAAAAAGTCAAAAGAAACCTCAGTTCTGACTACTCTATTTATAACTCAGGCTAGATGGAGTTTCCAAATCCAGTGATAGGAACCCCTGCCTCTGTACTGGGAAAGGTACTGACACTTTGGCAAATGGGATTAATCTCTAATGAGATTACACCCAAGTGATTAAGATGTGAACTGGAACTCCCTGGGAGAGACAAAGAGGTTCCTAAAGAAGCAGAAACAGCAATGGGTGAAGGGGAAGAGCAGGGTACCCCGGTAGAGTACTTAGGTAGGTAGGTACCCAGGTAGGGTACTCTTCCCACAAATCCCCAGTGGGAATAGGGGCCAACTTCTCACCTATCCCTAAGAAAGTAAAAGTTTGTGATCATCATCAAAAGAGCTTTGGAAGGGAAAAGGGAATAAAAACTGACACAAAACCTATTCCAGACCATTTCTAATGCCAGAACATTGAGAGGCTCTCTTCTCCCTTGGGGAAACATCTCTCCAATAATCTTTTTACCTTACTTGTTTCCAACATGAAGACTGCCTAAAGGAATCCTCTTGAAAGATTTTCCCATAGTAAATCATGTTCTTTTATTGCTTAGAGGAAGTGTAGAGATGTTCAAGCAATTACGCTTATTCTATGGATTAAGAAACTGAGGCTTCGGGAGACTGGAAAACTTGGAGTCACAGTTATTTAGTGGCATTGATAGCTGGAACCAGAACATAAGTCCTTAATATAAAGATGGAGAGGTAATAAATAAAATAGGGCCAAAATAACGAACCATATGTCAAACCCACAAAAGAAAAGACAAAGATGGGAAATAAATGGCAAAGGGATTATGATCTGTTCTAAAATGTTCTTTTAAAATAAGAACAATATGCATACATTTAGCTATAAATGACTCTAGTTTCTCGTTCTTTATGGCTGAGTAGTACTCCATTTTATAAAAAAACTACATCTTCTTTATCCAGTTTCCAGTTGATGGACACTTGGGCTGTTTCCAAACCTTAGCTATTACAAATTGTGCCACTATAAACATAGGTGCACATATATCGCTGCGGTATGATTCTTTTAATTCTTTGGGGAAGATACCCAGTAGGGGAATAGCTGGATGCATACTGAGGCCATACTCTTAAGTGAAATAAATAGGACACGCATGTGTAAATACTGAATAGTATCTCTAGTGTGAGAAACTGAAAGTGTAAGTAAGGATGAAAATGATTAAAATGAATAATTGATAATTTGAAATAGGAAAAGGTCCAAAGGTGTAGGGGAAGTGGGAGGGGAAGGGGAAAGGGAAGAAAGGAAAGGAAAAATTATGAGAAAGAAAAAAAATGGAAACAAAGTCTATGTAAATAGGGAAGGGTGGTGAGGGTGAAGGGCGCATAGGTAATGGGGAAAAAAATAAGAACTAAGATACATCATGTTCAGGTACAAACAACCAATGATAAATGTAAATGTATTGTATACCTAAAATGTACCGATTAATATATAAATAAATAAAAATAAATAAAATAAGATAAGAACAAAACATTAAGTCCACCACAATCCACCATTTAGTTTCAGCAGCTCCTCTGAGGCCACCAGAGAATACTGAATTTCTTCATGGTATCTTGAATATTTAATCATCCTCACATTCCTGCAGTCATGAGTCAATTCTAGAAAGGACTCATATACCCATAGGCACCAGTAGACATACTAGAATTAGCGAGGTGAGGCAGATTTCCAAATATTGCTTTAGTTTCTATTCTTAACTTGTTATATGACCTTTAGAAACTCTTTTATCTAAAGATATTAAATGGATATATTAATACTTACCTGTCTCACTAGAGTGTTGTGAAATGTCACTAATTAATGTTTATAAAGTACTTTGAAACTTGCAAATGAAAAGTTCTACGTACAATAATTATGAGTATTAGCAGTATTATTAACATAACAACATTAGGTACCAGCTTTGTTATCACTTGCTCTCTAGGTTTTTTGCTGAGAAAGACACTCATTAGTTTTTGTGCCCCTCTCTTCTCTCTCTTCTTTCTTTGATTTAGGATTGCTGTTTACAAGGAGAATTTTTATATATACCATCAATACGTAGGTTAAGAAAGCATCCGATAAAGCACATTGTTACACTGTTATAGTTTCATGTGTTTTTGTTCTAATTATTTTCAAGAAAGCTTCCTATCAATCACATAATGGCAAATAAAATAGAGTGGTTGCAAAACTGGTTTGGGACACAATTTCCTTTAATTATCTCATAAAAGCTATGATGTTGTTTTCTGGAAAGTTGCATACATGCATTTCACATTCATTTCAAGGTGATCACAGATTCTCGAATTCAGAAGTGTTGTAAAAAGCAAGGAGAGAATTAGGAAGTGATATCATCACAGCGATGGTGGTTTTAACCAGTGTAATAGCCACAGGCATGTTATGCAATGATCAGATGGTCAAGTTCTGGGTATATTTGAAAGCAAGGTCAGCAGGTCTTTCCGTTTGGAGAAAGAGCATGAGAAAAGGAGGAAGATTTAAAACTGACTCTTTCCTGTTAACCCCGAGCATGTGAAAAATGGAGCAAATTGGGAAAATAAGCATACTCAAAGGCCCCTGTGTCAATTTGAGCTTTAATATTAAGAATCCTGGACCAGAAGCATGTTCTCTTTCAGAGCAGGAGCTTTTCTCCATTGCCTGTACATCTCAGGGACTGAATAAACAGTTATGTAATAAATTAATGAACCCAACAATGGGCAGTCTACCCCACTGAACATGGGGCATACCATCACAGAATATCCCATACCACAGAAGTCCCCAACCATTCTTTCAATACCAACTCCTTCATCTTTTTAGGATTTAAATTAAAGGTGAGTTTGTAGCATTTTAGCTGCAAGGCTATCTCCCCTTCACTCCATCCCTCCTATGACAAAATTATTTTTTTTAATGAGGATATAGTAGGGAATCTCAGAAATATGGCATCAACTAGCAATGGGAATGGCAAGGATCATTGTATTTTCTTGTCCATCACCAAATTGCTTTTTTAATGTCATTAACATTGGCCAGTACCACTTTCTTCAGTCAAAAATAAGTATTTGAAAGTGAGAAAAAAGCCTAAGCCCAGGGACACATGAAGTAGCAAAGAAAGCTGGCTAGTGGACTGTCTGTGTTACCATTATAGCTCCAGAGTCCAGAAGTTCTCAAAACATTCATACTCTGTTCCACTTTTAAAAAGTACTACCTCATACAATATGCTTACATCAAAATGTAAGAAAACACATCAGAGGCAATTCAGCCAGAGCTGAACAATGGAGAAAACTGAACAAAGCTTTGTTATAGTCAAGTCATTCCCACAGATAGTGTTATAATTCACTTGCTAATCTAAGTTCAGTTACCCTCCAGTTATCTGAATCTCCAGTATAGAGAGTTAAGTACTCTATGGTGATGGAAATCTTTTCTTCAGTCAGATAGCTTTGGATTCCATATATGGCCATTAAATAAGCTGAGCAGTTGGTTATGACCCTTGTCCCACTGGTAAACTCTATGAAATCTTCATGTTAACTCCGACCCACAGAACTGAAAATGTCCATTGCATGTGAAAGTGACAAAAAAGATCAGACTTAAAGGGTTAAAGGTTAGAGCTTGAAAATATCAATAAAGGTAGTTTCTTCATTGAAAAATGAAACAGCCAAGATCCAAGGTGGCAGAGTTGTTTGTGCTGCACTTGCTTGCACCACGGGTCAGGCAAAAGCACACCTGGCTTCCACATGACGGAGAAGGCTCCCAGGCAGGCTTCTTCCCCCTCTAGTGTGTACTCAAACCCTTGGCAATGGCACATCCATGCTCATGTGATGCTCCAACATTTTTGTTTCCTGATTGAGCCACATGTATGGCAGCAACAGAGTCGAAGGATAGCCATCATCATGCTGAAGACTTGCCAAAGAAAAGTGCTTTCGCCTTTTGACATTTCTGTAATTGCTAGACACATGGGGCTACAAACTGCTGGCTGGCCAGGTAATCGCAGACAAGTCGGGAAACTGACTTGTTTTTCTCTTCTATAAAATGAAAGCTTTGTAATCCACTCACCCTAAGGCAGGCTCACAAGTTTAAGATTCCAGGAGTTGATGAATAATTTAACTCTGTAATAGTAATGTCTTTGTATATTGGAAGACTCGTAGTAATTTAGCACCTTCCTTCCCTCCATGAAAATAACTTAATATTAAAGAAATAGATCAGTAAATTTTGATAAATGGATATAATAAGATAAGCAACAATCTTAAATACTTACAGAATAATAATGCAAGAAATACACTTTTATGGTGATAACTGAAGAAATCAGAACAACATTGTATATATGGTATTTTCCCAATTAGATGAGTTTTTTAACTTGTATAATAGCAAAACAATGGTTAACTGCTATAAGTGGGATCATGAATGGTTGTTTTTAATTTTTTTTCTTTGAGCTTTTCTCTATTGTCTATGAAAAATAAACCACTTTATTTTTAGGGAAAATAAATAAGCTTTGTTTTTAAAAAAGATTTATGATCCTGGCATTTTGCAAGTACCTGAAAATTTATACAGTTAGCAAACTCAGGCCACTTGCCTCTGCTGAGAATATAAATGAACCTTGATCGGGCAAAATGAATCTCATGCTTCTTTTAAATTCCAGCACTTACTTGACAAATATTTTTGCCCTTGATTCTGGTTCTGGAAAAATCCAATCACAAAAATATGAGACTTGAGTTGCAAAAAAGTAATTACAAAAGCTGAGAACTACATGATTTTCAGCAACTGATATGGACCCTTACATAGGATAAGCCACATGGTAGACAATAAATAAAACCAAATTAATTGGTTGTCTTATGGCCAAAAATCATCTGGCTTCCATTCACTTTATGCCATTCATGAGGCCTGAAGCTTGGAGACCCTTACTCAGGCCAAGTGGTACTTACTAACCTAACTACCCCTAACTGAGGATATAGGCCTTCAAAAATAAGAGAGTTAGGATGCTTAGATCGTAGATGTAAAATATATAGCTCACAAAGCACTGCTTCCATTTCCCTGGCAAGATTACTGATGGATAAAAGCTTGAGTCCTTTATCCTCAGAAAAAAGTCTCAGAAATTTGGAAATGACATTAGCCATTCCAACCAAACAACAGGAGCTGGCATGTAAGAAGATGCCAATGCATTACCTCTTCCTTGGGTTAAGCTTTATAATAATTATGCAGCAATGTCTTGTGAGAAAGTGAAATGTGTTTGATGAATGAAAGAATGGATGAATATGCATCTTGTAGTAAAAATGCTTTGACAATTCTGAAGAAAAGGCATCAAAATCTTGACTGGGGTGCAAGAAGGGTCCACTTCAACGTGGCTTATTCACTAACTTGGCAAGTTAGTGCTGGCTGTTGGCAGGAGGCCCCAGTCTCTTGCCAGATGGACCTCTCCATCGAGCTGCTTATGCATCCCCATGACATGGCAGCTGGCTTCCTCCAGAGCATGTAAGAGAGCAAAGACAGAAGCCACAATGATTTTCATCACCCAGCCTCGGAAGTCACACTCTGTTCCTTCCTCTGTGTCCTATTGCCAATGCAAGTCAGGCCTCTACTTTATGGGAAAGCACTACAAGGGTTGGAACACAGGAGGCAAGAAACCACAGAAACCATCATGGAAGCTGGCTACCATGAAAGCCCAGCTTTATATTACCTCACAGATAGCTTTTAAATAGTAGACTTAAAGAAATATGAAATCTAGTCCTTGCTTTCAAGGAACTTATTGTGTTGTTGAGGGGATATCATATACACAAAAACAAACAACCTACTTAAGGAAAAACATAAACAAACAAAAGCTATGATCCACTACTAGGATTCACCAACATGCATATTCTTTTGCCAAGACATATTACTACAATTCATTCCCTCCCTCTTGGTTTTTGGTATGGCCATATAATTAGTTTGGGGCACTGGGAGGTAAGAGGAGATGACACATGTCATTTTCATGTTCTTTCTGCTTCTTTTTTAGTAATTCTGGAATGTAGAGAAGGGTGGAGCCTTAGTGTAGGCTGCTGCCCATATCCATCATTGATCTCTGGTGGGCTTGGAGATTACTTTTTATCATTGTTTGTCACAGTATCTAGTATTGCCTACCTTAACAAATACATGTAACAGAGTCCTACAAGGCAGCAAACAATCTGTACAAAATGAATGGGCCTCCCCCAGATGAATCCATGTTTTATTGGTCTTTCCCTCATATATTTAAGGGAGTCAGTTCAGTACAATGTATGAAAAAGAAGTTGCATGATGATGTCAATCCTAATGATTGACAAAGAATATAATAGAAACATATATTACAAGGCTTTAGTAGTCAACATGAGTGGATTCTTCACTGCACAATCTCTTTTACTAGGGCCTCTCCTTCTCAAGAGTCTAACCAGCACTACTGCAGTAAGTTATGAATTTCCTGCCACTAACTTGTCTTTTTCTCCCCACTCCAAATTCTACCAGTGTCATGAGATGACTCTTTCTGAAGTTTAATTCTGATCACATCATTCCCATGTTCAGCCATCTCAAGACACTCCACTGTTTTCCAGACTAAGTTGTGCTTCTGTGTTAACTTTGAAGGCCTGATCTTACCTATAACTTGCTCTATCTTTCTAGCTTTTTATTTAAGCAACTTCTGTGGGCTTCCTCTGCATAAGATACCATGATGGACATTACATGACTCTTACCTCCACAAAGCTCAGACTAGTGGGGGAATGATAACACAAGATGGAACTAGATTAATTCAAAGGTGATTAGGTAGAAGAAATACAGAAGCTTTTTTACACAACAAAATGGAAAGCTTGCTATGTCCCACAAGTAGTCCAGTCTTTATTCTACTAAACCCATTATTTCATTCTAGAATACTTTTTTCTTATCTTTTGAAAAACTTCTTAGCCTTCTTTTTCTTTTAACCACCAAGATCAAATGCTCCCTCTTTCATGAAACCTTTCTCATTTAAAAATCTGGAGCTCATGGTGTGAGTATTTCTAAATGCTTTATTTTGGGAGAATTTAGACTTACATAAGATTTCAAAGACAGTACAGAAAGTCACCACATACCCCTCAACCTGGCTCCCCTCATGTTAACATCTTGCAAAACAATGGCCATTTGTCAAAACTGAGACATCAACATTGGCACAGCACTATTAAACTGCAGACTTTATTTGGATTTCACCAGTTTTTCCACTCTTGCCTTTTTTGGTCTCAGAATCCAATCTGGTCTCCACACTGGTTGGTTACCATGCCTTCTTGGTGTCCTCTAGTGGGTGATGGTCCTCCGTTGTTTTCCATGATCTTGATAGTTTTGAAGAGTACTGGCTAGGAATTTTGAAGATGCCTTGCAATTTGAGTTTTTCTGATGTTTTCTCATGATTTGACTGGGATTAGGGACTGGATAACACAGGAAGGAATTGCCCTTCCCGCCACATTGTATCAAAGGGTACCTGATGTCAGAATGGCTTTTCTTGGATAACATAAACCTTGATCATTTGGCTAAGGTGGTGTTTGTCATGTTTTTTCACTGTATGATTTGATTGTCCCTTCCCGCCCTTTTTTCTTTGGAATCAAGCCACTCAATCAAGACCATATTCAACAGGAGAGGAATTAAGCTTTCCATACTGGAGAGGGGAGTGTGTGTGTGTGTGTGTGTGTGTGTGTGTGTGTGCATATATATATATATAAAATTTGGAATTCTTCTGTAGAAAGATCTGCCCTTTCTCCTTATTTATTCAATCACTTTGTATCAGCTTGTATTAGTGTACCCTCATGGACATTTACTTCATCAAGTTGTGTAATACAGTGCTATATTTAACATAAAGTTCATAGATTCATGCTTCAAGTTTCATACTTAACTGAGTTCAGTCTTTTGATCTTTCTTGATTGTAAAGTCTTTCTAAGAAAAGAAATACACCCTATTCTACTCATTGTCAAAGGTGAATGAGACGTTATCTTCCACATCCCTTCACAGACTACTGTCGAAATTAGTGCTCCCCTAATTTAGTGACTACTACCAGTCTCTCTCAGATTAGTTTGTTAAATTTTAATTTTCTTGATGACACTTGATGATTGTTTTATCTGCTTACTTACTTGCTTAGTATCTGTCTTCTCCCTCTATAATAGCTATTCCCCAACATCAGGAGTTTTGTGTTTCTTGTTCATCTCTATATTCACAGTGTCACAAATAATGCTGGCACATAACTGATACTCAGTAAATGTTTACTGACTAAATCAATAAACTTTCCTATTTTCCATCATGCCCAATGACCCACCTTAAAGTGATCAGTAACTATTTATTAATGAGTGGAATATGGAACTCCTGGCACATATTAAATATGGTTAAAATAATTTTATTAATAACATTCTGCTTTATGGAAATATATTTATTGGTAAAAATCCATGGTATTATAAATCAAAATAACAAATACTTTGGGAGCTTAACTTCCTCATTGTGTTTTTCTCCTACTAACACTAGAAAAAATCAGGGTTCTCTGCTTCTGCATCAGCTAGCGGTGTGATGGAGGACAAGAACAGAAGGAGGGACAAGGGACCAAGGGCATCTGGCTTATTATGCCCAATCAACGCTCTAGATGTAGACTGGCATAGGATGACTCAAGAAAGAAGAAAGGAGAAAACCAGGAAGGAAAAGGGGAGAGAGGAAGAGAGGAAGGGAGGAAGAAGGGAGGAAAAGAGGGAGAGAGAAAAGGGAGACAGGAAAAGTTGGACAAGGTGGCAATCTATATCTGAGTTCACTAGGAGAGAGTCAATGCCTCAGGAAGGATTTGCCTAATTGGAAAGCAAGAAACGTAATCTAGAAGAGATCAGCAGTCTTGGTCCTGGACAGGAGAGGTGGATGGAGCCTGGTAGGATTTTGACTTTTTTCCCAGGTTGTTTGGTAAAAATTATCAATGGCTGACATTTCAAAGAAGTGAAATCTGAGGAGGCAGAGCAAATGCAGTGCGAATGATTTGCTTTTCCCCATGACCAAGTGGATGAACATGATCATTCACTTAATAAGGAATTCTTTGATGTTCCCAAAACAATCCTATTAGTTTAATAAATGGTTGAAAAATTATGATTTATATGAGCTTGGTTAATAACTATACTGTGCAGTCTCCATCCATTTATCATTGATTTCCATATGTTTGTTCAGACAGCTGAGTTCTTTCTTTTCCTCTGAATGCTGCTTTTGCAGGAAAACAGGATTGAATTTAAAACATGAAATAATCATTATAAACCTCCGAGGTAAATAGCACTGACTAATTTACTCATATGCTGAGAATCAGTGCCAACATCCAGTAATGAGAACCTTTTCCTATTTTCTCTGTCTGTTGGAAAAAACTGACCCAGGGTAGTGTATGTCATCACCTCAAACTCAGTGCAAGATTTGGGGAAAATAGAATTTGTACTTCATTTTCTGCCAAAAGTATTTACTGAGGGACCAGAAATGAGCTCCCTAAAGGACTAAGAGCAAAACTCTCCTCTGATCTTAGGAATGAAAGGCAGCTGATCTCAGGATCTTGCTGTCTTTGATAGGTGAGTTTTCTATAATAACGAGTCATCTATGTAATCAATAGCATTTACTAAGTACCTTTACATGAAAGCAAGAGAGTGAGCCCCCTTTGGTTGAAGCATACAGACAGATTCTGAGTGACTCTGTAAAAATTGGTTTGTATGAATGTGCAGAGCAGATGAATGGTTGACTTGCAGAAACTCTAGTGTTTTGTCCAACTCCAGGACTCCATGCAATTGGAAACCTAATACCTTACACTCTAAATAGGAGAGACAATGTAGATACTAATAAATATTAAGAATACGTGGTTAAGATAATTTGAGTAATATATGAATTAGGTGGACATTTATTTGGAAGGTGAGGGAAGAGAATGTGAACTGTACTTGGGAGATAATCCACTATGCATACTGAAAAATTAGAGGAAAATTCTCATTAGAAAGACAGATTATTGTTTGAAGTTTTTGAATGATGGGATATCACAGAGCTGTCACAGCTCCACTAATAACTCCTAGACCCTATATCTTCTATACCAGCTTGCCTGACTTCCAACTTCCAGGCAGTTGCATCTCCTTGGCCCTTGAATGAACATAATGACTCTCACCTAATGAATCAAATAGAGCAGAAGTGTTAGTGTTTGACTTCTGAAATTAAGTCCTAAAATGTGTGTTGCTTCTTCCTTTGCTCTTGGATTAGTTATTCTGGAGGCAGCCAGCTTCCAGATTGTGAGGACAACCAAACAAGCCTATGAAAAGTTCCCTGGGATGAGGAATTAAACATCAGGCCAGAAGGTCTGTGACTAAGCTGACAGCAGATACCCAGCCCCACTCAAGCCTTCAGATGACTTCAGACCTTGCTAACATCCTGATTGCCATCTCTTGAGCCAACACTACCAAGTTCAGCTGCTCCCAAATTCCTGACCCATTGAAATGCTGAGATAATAAATTCTTATTGTTCTACACTACAAAGTTTTTTGAGGAGAGGTTGTAATTTGTTACACATCAATAGATACCAACTACAGACAGACTGAGATAAAATACAGAAACGTGGGAGAAGGAACATAGTGGCATAAAATCTGGCAGCATATCACAGTCTGTCTAGGATCTGAACTCATAACATATGGAGAACAACAACTTTGCAAAGAGAAGAGGAAGAAAAGCTCCAGAAATTAAGAAAGAGACAACAAACTACAAATCACAGAGAAATTGGAGAAACTGAAGATAATGCAAGGAAAAGAAGGAAGCAGTCTAGAAAGCTAACCCTGGCTTCCACTGAGGGGTCCTTGTCTCTGCAAATAAAAGATTAGCCTACAGAGGCTCAGCAGCCCCAGGGAGAAGCAATGGATGGGACTGGGGTTACCCTACTACCATGAGTAGATGGGAGCCTGCCACAAGAGACAGTTGCACAGAGGGCATGGATTAGATGGAGACCTCCTGAGAAGTTTAAGCTCAGGCCAGGAAAGATGTGGGGGTCCTGCCTTCCATGGTAAGAAGTCAAGGCAGTAATATGTGATTTGGGGTGAAGGCTGGGTCTGAAAGTGTTGGCAGTAAGTCCGGAAGACTGCATGACCCCCCTGCCCTGCTACCTACATCCAGCTCAGAGCTCAGTGCTGTTTGCTCTCTCCATTTGCCTGGCCTTGGATGGGTGACAGAGCCTGGGGTGTGCGGATAGAGGGGCCTCTGGAGCAAGGACAGCACCTCACAAACCTACAGACTATAAAGCAAGCCAGTGACTTGGGGTGCACAGAGGGACACACAAACTGGGCGCCCCTGGAGTGAATACAGTAGTAGGGCAGACACCATTGACCAACCAGTCAGGATTCACCATTCACACACAGAAAAGTGAGTGTGGAAACAAAATAGAGTGCAGTAGTGACTTGCCACCCATCCTTCATATCTGGTTGATTTTTATACTGCAGGCCCTGGAAAGAAACTACTCATTCAAACACACAGGCATTTTTTTGGACTCATTTCTCTTTTTTTTTTTATTAGCTTTTAGGGTTTGAAGGTTTTTTCTTTGTTTTGCACTTTGTTTTTTTCTTTTTGCTTCTCTTTGTTTGTTCTTTTCCGTTACTTCTATCTAATTCTATTAATTTTCTTTTACTCTTAAATTGAAACCTTTACCTCACTTTCCTTTCTTCCTTCGCATCTTCCTTTCATCTATTATATTATTTTTATTTCATTTCTCCTTCCCCATCCCTTTCATTTTTAGTAGTAGTAGTACCACCACTATTAAGCTTTATTAATTTTTAGATATTTAGTTGAATCTCTGCTATTATTGTTGAATTCTTTTCTATTATTAATGGTGGTAGAGTATGGGTACCATAAATGACCAGTGTTAAGAGTGAGTGTTAGAACTAGAACGTGGGGCTGACACAGGTGACCGTGACTCAGAGGTGCCTTTAAAACAACAAGAAATTATGGAAAATGAATTTAACAGCTGCTAAAAGAAAAAGAAAAAAAAACATGGTTGGAAGAAGTGTAGTACCTAATTTTAAGACTTCCTCTAAAGCTACAGTAATCAAGGCAGTGTTGGTGTAAGGAAAGATATATAGATCATTGGAATAAAACAGAGTGTTTTTGCTGGAAGTATGGAGTACATGACTTTGATCTGTTGAGAAGGTTCTGTTCTACTTCTAGGCTCCTGATAGCTTTTACCATGAACAGCTGTAGAATTTAGTCCAATACTTTTTCTCCAACTAGTGACAAGATCACATGGCTTTTGCCTTTCCTCTGTTTAAATGATGACTTTTGAGGGTGGATCTTCCAATGCTGAACCAACACTGCCATCCCTATAACAAAACCACTTTCTACATACTGCCAGATCTGACTTCTAAGAGTTTGTTTTGTTAAACAAATTTCTATGTTCATACTTTTTTCTTCTATTATCTTTATCCAGTTTTAGAATTAGCATAATATTGATTTCTTAAAATGTGGGGAGAAGTGTTCCTTCTTTTTTCTGCTTTAAATGTTTGATATAATTTATCAGTTAAAATATATATGAGCCTGCTGTTGTCATATAGGTAGGTTTTCAAGCTAGGAATATACTTTCTTTAATAGGTGCTCTTCAAATTTTATATTTCCTCCAGAGTAAGTTTCATTAATTTGTCTTCCAAGGTACTCCTTAGAAGTTGTCGAATTTATTTCAAAAAAGATTTTTGTAATATGCTTTCTATATCCTTTTAAATTCTGTAAAATCTGTGGTAATGTCTCCTAGATCTTGGTATTGTAATTTTAAAAATGTATAATTGATATTATGTAATAGGAAGAAAAGGTCTAAAGGAGCAGGAGAAGTGGGAGAGGTAGGGGAAAGGAAAGAAGCAAAAAGAAAGAATATGAGAAAAGGAAAAAAATGGAAACAAAGTCTTTGCAAATAGGGAAGGGTAGAGGGGGTGAAGGGAGGGCAGGGGAAGGGGAAAAAAATAAGAACCAAGATACTCATGTAAAGGTACAAGATCCCAATGATGAATGTAACTGCATTTTATACCTAAAATGTACCAATAAACTTAATGAGGCGGGGGGTGGGGGGGGTGGGCAAGAATTTAACAGCGGCTAGATGATGCAAAGAAAACCAAGCTAAGATTAACTGGAATTAGTGAAAAAGCAGAAGACACCATGAATGACATTAAAAACCCCATTTACAGAAATCATAGCAGAAAACTTCCAAAGTATGGGGAAAATATTTAACATACAGGTAAACAAAGCGTATAGCAGCCCAAATGGCCACAATCTGAAAAGAACTTCTTCAAACACACTGTAATCAAAATCTCAGAAGTCCAACACAATGAAAGAATCTTCAAAGCTCTTAGAGAAGAGCAACAAATCACTTATAAAGGTAAACCCATTCGAATTACAGCAGACTTCTCAACACAAACCTTAAAGCCCAGTAGAGCTAAGAGTGAAATGTTTCAAACCCTAAAAGAAAACAATTTCTAGCCCTGACTAACATATCTTGTAAAACTATCATTCAAAACTGATAGAGGAATAAGGTCTTTTCATGACAAAAACACCATAAGAAATTCACAACACCAAAAAATTAGCACTCCAAAAAAATACCCAAGGATATCCTAGAAAGAGAAAATGAAGCCAACAATGCCAAAAGTCTAGGGAAATGAATAATTAGATAGTGCTAGCAGTTAGCAGAAAGGGAAAAAAGGAATCAGCAACTAGAAAATAATGCATAGACGGAATAAATCAACATCCTTCAAGAATAACTCAGTGCGAGTGGTCCCAATTCTCCAATCAAAAGACATAGATTGGTACAATAGGTCAAAAAAATGAAACTCAACATCATGCTGCATACAAGAAAACATTTAACTCAAAAAAATCATACACTGAAAGTCAAAAGGGAGAAAACAATGTTCATGCAACAGGACCCTGAAAACAAGCAGGAGTAGCTGTTCTATTTTCTGACAAAGTGGATGTCTCAGTCACTTTCTCATCTCTAGGACACAATACCCAACACCCACAACTTAAAGAGAGAGAGGTCTATTTTGGCTCCTGTTTTTCATCCATAGTCAACTGGCTCCAAGGCAGGAAGCCATGACAAAGGGGTATGATGGAGAAGAGCTGCTCATGTCATGGTAGCAGGTAAGCAGAAAGAGAATGAAAGGAGCAAGGAAGGGAGATATACCCTTCCAGGTCATGCCTCTTGCTGACCTGCCTCTTCCTACCAGACCCCACCTTCTAAAAGCAAGACAGCTATAACACCCCATAATCCAATCACCTTCCAAAAGCCCCACCTATGAACACATGAGGCTCTTGGAGTACATCTAGATATAAACCATAACAATGAACTTCAAGAGAAAACAAATCAGAAGTGGAAAAAAAGGTCACTACGTATTGGTTAAGGGAACAATTCAACAGGAAAAGATAATAATTGTAAATATATATACACCGAATATCAGAGCATCTAACTTCATACAACAAAACACTACTGGGCATAAAGGTTCAGATAAACATCAACAAAAACAATTATACTGGGGGACCTCAATACCTCCTATCACAAATAGATCAACTAGACAAAAAAATGAACAAAGACATGTCAGAATTGAAATCACACCTTTGAACAAATGGACTTAATAGATATTTTCAGAGCTTTGCACTCAAAAACAATAGGATACACATTCATATCAACAGCACATGGTACTTTGTCTAAAATAGACCAGACTAGCCCTCAAAGCATGCTTAAATAAATACGAAAGGATCAGAATGCAATGATCCTATGCATAATGGCAGATCATAATGCAATGAAAGTAAAAATCAACAGCAGAAGAAACCACAGAAATTAGGCAAATACATGGAAATTAATACACTACTAAATAATCAGTGGGTCACAGAAGAAATCAAGGAAGATGTTAGTCCCTAGAATCAAATGATAAGTCCAGTACAATATACCTAAACCTATGGGACACAATGAAAACAATCTCAGGCCCACATATAGCTGTGAACACCCACATCAGAAAAACAAAATGAGCCCAAATAACCTACTGGTCCACCCTAAGGTCCTATGAAAACAAGAGCAATCAAGAACCAAAGCTAGTATAAAAAAGGAAATTATAAAGGTCAGAGCAGAAATTAATGACATTGAGATTTTTTAAAAAATACAAAGAATCAGTGAATTAAAAGCCAGTTCTTTGAAAGAATAAACAAAATAAAACACCCTTATCCCAGTGCTGGTGAACATTTTAGGGCTTTCAATGACACAAACAACCCACTGTGGCATGCATGGTGTAGGTTTGCCACCGGTGTCTTAATGAATCTTAACAAAAGAAGGGATGAAAAGGCCTACATCAAGGCAACAAGAAATGAAAAATTTGAATTCATAACAGACATCACCAAAATACAGAAGATTACTAGTAAGTACTTTGAAAACCTGTACTCCAATAAATTGGAGAATCCAGAAGAAGTGTATCCACTCCTAGACATATATGAGCTATCAAAATTGAACCAAGAAGACATAAAAATCCCGAACAATCCAGTAACAGGTAGTAAAACCGAGGAAAAGAAAAGCCTTGGATCTGATGGATTCATCACAGAATTTCAAAAGAAATTCAAGGAAGATCAAATGCCAATACTCTTCAAACTCTTTAATAAAACTGACAGAGAAGAAGTACTGTCAAATTCAGCCTGGAAGCTAGCATTGATCCCAAAACTAAACAAGGATTTGACTAAAAAACAAAAGCACAGATCAATCTCTGTAATGAACATAGATGCAAAAATCCCCAGCAAGATACTAGCAAACAGAATGCAACAAATCATTAAAAGGATCCTACATTATCATCAACTAGGCTTCATCCCAGGGATGCAAGGATCTTTCAGTATAATAAACCTATAAATTTAATACATCCCATAAACAGAAACAAGCACAAAAATCACATGATCATCTTAATAGACACAGAAAAGCACTTGACAAAATCTTACACTTATTTAGGATAAAAACCCTGAGGAAAATAGTCATGGAAGGACTTTATTTCCACCTGATAAAAGCTGTCTATGACAAACCTACTGCCAACATCATATTAAGTGGGGAAAAAATTGAAAGTTTTCTCTAAAATCAAGAACAAGACAAGGACCTCCACTATCACCGCTCCTGTTCAATATAGTACTCCAAACTTTAGCCAGTGCAATCAGGCAAGAGAAAGAAATAAAAGGAATACATATAGGAAAAGAATAAATCAACCCATCCTTATTCACAGATAACATGAGCCTTTCCATAGAAGACTGAAACAATTCTATCAAAAGATTCCTAGAACTAAGAAACAAATTCAGCAAGGTAGCAGGACACAAAATGAACACACAAAAATTAGTAGTTTCTGTGCACCAATAAGGAACCCACTGAGAATGAAATTAGGAAAACAATACCATTCACAATAGCTTCAAGAAAACTTAAATACTTAAGAATTACCCTAACAAAGGAAGTAAAAAACTTCTATAAATGAAAACTATAGTACTCTGAAAAAGGAGATTGAAGAAAACATCAGAAAATGATAGCCCCTGTTCCAGAATAGGCAGAACTAATATTGTCAAAATGACCATACTTCCAAGAATGATATACAGATTTAATGCAATCCCAATCAAAATACCAATAGCATTCTTCACAGAACTAGGGAAAACAATCCTAAGATTCATATAGAACCAGAAGAGACTTAGAATAGCAAAAGCAATTTGGGGTAACAAGAACAAGCAGGAGCTGTCACAATCCCAGATATCAAGTTATTTTTACAAAGCTACAGTGATTAAAAAAATATATATATCATGGCATTGGCATAAACCAGACATGTGAATCAGTGAAACAGAATAGAAGATGCAGAAACAACCCCAGGCACATTCAGCCATTTGATCTTTGACAAAGGGCACAAAATGTATACTGGAAAAAGACAGCCACTTTACTAATAAATGTGCTGGGAAAACTAGCTATCCTCATGCAGAAGATTGAATTGAGGTCCATGTACTGAACCAAAATCAAATGGATCAAAGATCTAAATATTAAAAACAGATACACTTAATGTGCTACAAGATAAAATAAATAAAACACTAGAAGACATACACATAGGCAAGAACTTTCTGTATCAGTCAGTGTTTATTACAGAAACAGATATAAGATACACAAGTATATAAGAATTTACAAGATTGGCTTACAGTGGCCTACCACAGAGTCATATGTGGAAGAGTGCAGAGGGTTTGTTTGTACACTAGAGTCTGAAGCTTCCAGTCAAAGGTCTGGAGCTCACTGCAGTGTCTCATGGGAGTCCATATCAGGAGGGTGTTGGAGCTGCAATGGAAGCTGAAGAATCTGCCTGAAGCCGGGAGATGATGTCCAAAGTGAAGGTGAAGACTGGAGCTCTTCTGAAGAAACAAAAGCAGATCCATCCTTCTTCATTTCCCCTTTATATCATCCAGGCTACAAGCTGCCTTAGGGTGGGGCTTCCAGACCCTAGGGTGTGGAATTGCTGAGCCAATTTTGTTGAGTTTTTCTTACTCAAGCTGACACAATCAATCAACCATCATAACTTTCTCAACTGAACAGAAATTGCATAAGTAATAACATCAAGAATCAACACATGGGATTATAACAAATTAAAACTCTGCACAGCAAAGGAAACAACAGAGTGAGTAGGAAACCCGAAAAATGGAAAAAAATGTTGCCTGCTATTTTGCAGACAGAGGACTATTATCTAGAATATATAAAGAAATAAAAAAATTAGAGCCCAAAAATAAAAGACCCAATAAAAAATGGATAATTGAAATTAATAGATGCATCTCAGAAGAAATACAAATGGCCAATAATTACATGACAAAAATATCCAGCATCTCTGGCTACTAGAGAAATGCAAATTAAAACAACACTGAGATTCTATCTTACTCCAGAAATAATGATTATTACCAAGAATGAAATAATAACAAATGCTGGCAAGGCTGTGGGGAAAAAGGAACCCTTCCACACTGGTGGTTGGAACTAAACTGGTATAACCACTATGGAAATCAGTATGGAGATTCCTCAAAAAAATAAAAATAGAAATTCCATTTTACCCAGCTATTCTTCTTCTAGGTTCCCAAAAGAGTTAAATACATCATATTACAGTGATGCATGCATATCCATGAATATAGTAGCACAATTCATAATAGCTAAATTTTGAAAGCCGTCTCTATATCCATCAACAAATGAATGGATAAAGAAAGTGTGGTATTTACAAACAACAGAGTGTTCCTCTGCCACAAAGAAAGATAAATTTGAGTCATTTGTAGGAAGATAGATCCACCTTGAGACAATAATGTTAAGTGAAATAAATCAGATGCATAGCTTAAATATCGCATTTTTCTTTTATATAAGAAATCTAAAGCATAAATAACTCAAAAGCAAAATGAAAGACAGATTACAGAAAACATGGAGATAGATCGTTTGCAAATGGGAAGGGAACTAAGAAATGGAGGGAGAAGGATATAGGAGAGGGGAAGGGAAAGTAAGAAGAATTAAGATGTGCTATGTACATGTTTCAACTCCCCACAATGAATGTAATCAGTAGTACTGCAAACATATACTAATAAATGTTTTTTAAAAATTAAAAAAATAAAGAAATGATCAATAAGGTCTCAAGCACCAGAGATAAAAGGCAAGACTAAATGTGTCTCATATTCTTTTAAGCAAAATTTAGGATCATATTGTTTATAATATTTTGTAAATGACTTTTTAAACTGAATCTTGCATGGATACAATTTATTAATCATAATTCTTGGATCATGACACATTCTCCTCCTTCATCTAGCAATGGCCTTCCCTTACTTCATTTATGTTTTTAGTAATATAATGTACACTCATGAACCCAGTGTCCAATGCAAGAATTAGAATATAACTGATCATCCATACATACATAATTATATGTACATGGGTATTCTTTCATTTTAAAATTTCCTACTGCTTTCGCATGTCATTAAATATACTTCTACATATTTTTATTTCTACACAGAATTCCCTAATGAAAGTTCGATGCCTGATTTAATCAGTTGGATATTTAATTGTCATAAAAGTAAGTTACCATAAGGTGAGGCTGAAGAGGAACATAGCCTAGCTTCACCATGCAGAATCATTCTGCCCTGCAAGTGCAAGGAATTACATTTTTGCTCTAAAGCCAGATATTTCAGCTCAAACTTCACTGCACCACTTTCTGCCTTCATGAATCAAAGCATATACCCTACCCCACCTAGGCCTTACCTCCGTCATCTGTGAAGTGGAGTAAATAATAGCACCTTCCTTCTACAGCTGCCAAAGGAACCTACCTAGTCCTTAGCACATACCCAGTACTAGGAAACTGTTACCTATTGTTTTCTAGCTGGGCATGGTTGTGCGTGCTGTAATACCAGCACTCTGGAAGCCTGGGGCAGGAGAATTGCGAGTTCAAGCTTAGCCTAGGCAACTTAGCCAAACCTTGTCCCAAAATTTAAAAAAAAATCTAAAATGGGCTGGGGATGCAACTCAGTGCAAAGGCATGGGTTCAATTCCCAGTACCCCCCACACACAGACACGAGTTTTCTATTATTACATTGATCTTTGTACTCTCTTATATAGTCAACTACACCTAAATGGGAGTAGAATGTCCTGAACTGTGCAAATAATTTGGATTGATGAAACCAACATTATTTCTAAGATAATCTCAGCTACTGCTGAGTCACTTGGCGGGATGTTTGGGAAACTCATGAAGAATGCAAAGGAACAAAGAGAGGAACTAGTAAGTTACTAACTTTTTCATTTGTCCTAATGATAATTATTAGATAATAGCGTTGTTTACCAATAATTAGGTAATAGCCTTGGGTGGTGGATACCTCAGTAGATTTAGAATGAGAGAGGGCAATGAGGTCACAGATAATGAGAATTTCCTAAACTTAACTGGCCCTCCAAGACACTTACCTGAGATATCCTAATTATTTCATTCCAGGGGGTTTCTGTAGAACACTGGCAATTCAACATAGCTGAGGCTTCAGCACTATCACTTTCCACTGTGGAATCCACCACAGACAAACAGCAGAGGCTGATTAGGACGTCCCATTTTGTTCTGCTTGACAACCAATAGGTGATATGAGATGATTGCTTCTCTGGCTCCATAACCCTAGTTACTAGAGTAGCTTGATATTTCCTAAAACTTTCTCCATGAGCTTCAGAAATGGCATGGGATGAGTATGTATCAATGACCCAAAGTTCCACAATAATCCCTGGTAACCAGACACAAGGAGGCAGGTCAGTTCTGTATTCTATCTTCCCAAGCATATCTAATTTGTTTTGGCTGTAGGACGTTTGGCTGTAGGATTTGTTATGGGGCTGAGGATATAGACCAAAAATAGACATGAAGGCCATCTTCAAGGTACATGCTCCCAAATGAAACTACTGTGAAGAAATATGAAGACAGGCATCCTAAAACTGCAAGAAACCTGGCATGTGCACTTTGGCCCTAAAATAACATGCCAGTCTCAGGGTGTGCTTACAGGAGACAATAATTTTTTAAAGAATAAAATTTGCAAATTCCAGTACCTGCAGGGCCAGATAGGTAATATAAAGCTCTAAGAAGTGAGCAGAAAATTGTGTCTCATCTAAAGTGGCTACAACTGATCAACTGAGATCAGAGGGAAGCTGCCTTACAGAGACTTGGAGCTAATAAATTCCTCCAGAGAAGCCAGGGGCCCACGTTTCTCTGGAATCTCTCAATTCTTTAACATTGGTAACTAATTAAAAAAACAGCCCACACAAAACATATTTTCAAGTCACATTTGTTTTGTGGATGTCAACTTGCTATCAGTGCTTTAAGAATCCAGGTTCCTGACCTTTTGTAATCCGTCACGGTAGAGCAACTGAAGGAAAGGTCCCAGTCTCTGTAATCCAAGGACATTAGAGAGCCAATAAGATGAAGGAGAGGCACTTTCTCTCCTTCCTCGATACACTGCACAGCCTAGTGAAGAGCCGATTGTGACCACAAGTTGGAGGCTTCCCAGAGTTAGGTACACCTTAGTCTGCAGGGCATCCTCAGAGTTCCATCTTCATCGCTGCAGGGCTTCCGGAGAGCAGGAAAGCTCTTTTAGAATGTTTTCAATGAATTTTGACATAAAATATCAAGGTTGCTGTTTATAAGGGTCAAGAGCGAGTGACCACGTTTTTGTTCTACAGTGACAGAAAGCTCTCTCTCACTATTGCAGGCTACTGACTTTGGCAGTAATGATATACAGAAACAACATGTAGCCTGCACTTTAGAGATTGTAGTCCATTTAGTGGGGTTTTTTGAAGAATTAAAGCTATTAAAATTGGTACACTGTATGTAAGTGTGGAAAGAGAAATGAGGGGATGGGAAAGATGGACACGAAACTTGGCAGAAAGACTCTCTGGTTAGCAGTGGGAAATAAATGAGAGAAGGAAGAGAAAGGGAAAAAAAGCCACTGTCTCCCACACAAATATTTTTTTTCCTCTTCCAGTCATTCTAAATTCTCTTAGAAAACAACCCACCTTATTTCTGTGCTCTTACACTGTCATTTTATTTACTCAGAGTTAAATTTCTATATGCCTATTTCTTACAAAATGGTAAGCATCTGCAAACATTTAGATTTGCAAGTACCTTGTAGCATGTTAAGGGGCCACAGTAAAGGTGGCAGAATGCCAAGAGAGGCCAGGAGGGTCCTGATCACACATGGAGCTGCCATACCAATCTTCCTCTGCCAAACTCTTGAACTTGCCCCAAGTGAGACAATGGACCTTGTGTGGTTAAGATATTGGCATTGTTACATGGGATCAAATCCAATCCTAACTTATGTAGCATGATAATTCTGTATTATTAGAAGATAAAAGTCTTTAGCGTGCCCCATGAAGTAGAAACGTCCCAGGTGTGATCTTTTGACATCAAAAATTCATGGAGCCAGCAAGAGCCAACCAGAGGTTCTGACCCTAGACATTATCAAACAGAAAAACTGTTGTCTTCAGCTATTTGGCAAATGTTTCCAATTTAGAAGATTTAAATAAAGTAGATTGTGTCTGTAAATGATGTTTTCTGAGGATTTGGAGGCCACCGTTCAAAATAGTTTGTCAACACCTCTCAATGATTCTTCAGAGTGGACTTGAGTTAAGTAGATGCATCTGCTTGCACCATTCTCCCATAACTTTCAAGTTTTCTTCTTGAAACTTTGAAGTTTATAACATTAATGTAGTTTATCAAACCCCAAAAGGCTAATTTTAGATTGCTTTTAATTAATAAATCGATAACTATACCAGAAATGTTGTTCTACCTTTTTTCTTTCAGCCAGAATATGGATTAAGTAGATATTCATATAACATTAGAAATGACTGGAAACATGAATGTAACCACAGAAACACCAGCCTTGGTAATTATACCACAATTGTTAGTTTTTCAGGAACTTTTTTTTCAAGTGTGTATACTCAACCAGTCAAAGCAGAGATGCATGACTATTAAAAAATCATTCACAACAAAAGATTAAGGAACAAAACAAGCAGCATAACCATTTTTTTAAAGGCATGAAGGTAACCGTGGATAAAAACCATTTTACATCACACAACCATTTTATTGCATAAAATACTGTAAGGATTATTATAATAAACAAGGTTTGCTAATTACCTGGAGCAAGGCTGTGGATAGTTTCATGCTATAAAAAGGGACAATACAGTGAGACTTTTCACAGAAAGACCCTGTTGGGGATATTAAAGTAGTTGCTCTCTTGCCCTTACTCTTCAACTGCCCTGCTGGGTACATCCACTAGCGTCTAGATAAAATCCCCATGCTGAAGTCTTCAAATCCATTTAATGAGGCATCATGACTAAATTTGGCAAACTCTTTTTCCCCTGCTTCTTTTCTACCTCAAACTGTTTTTGATTCATTTGTGAGAAATTTACTTTTGCCAATTGAAAAACCCTTTTGTGGCTGCCAGTCACTAATCTCCCCTCTGACACATCCATTCAACCAGACTAAATCCAATATTGACATTTGTATCTTAGGGGAAAAGAGGTTAAGCACTGGGAGGAAAAGCAACTTCAGCGCCCTGCCAAACACTGTACAGCATCCAAGTGAACTGCAATGGGCTGGATTTGAGAGGGAACCCTGAGAACTAAAAGGGGCTTTGATCACATCCAAGACTGCCATTCCCTAGCCAGGCAGCCAAATGGAAGTCGTTTGATGCTATCTGTAGGTATCCATAGCAGCCTAATTAAAATTCTTCCTAGTGCTCAGAAGTCATTCTCTGGTACTGTACCACCATCTCAAGGGACTCTCTTAAATGTTTCTATTGGACTTTGCATTAAAAAGAAAAAACACCACATTTGGTCTTTTGGATATTCTACCTACTTCAAATACCAGTCTTCTCTTCCTTAGACAATTGCCTTAAGGAAACAGAACAGTAGTAAGGGTTCTTCCAATTGAAACTATGCTAGAATTTAATAAGAAGCCTCCTGCCTCAACCTCCTCCTGTGTCCAGGAGGTAGCGGTACGAGTTGTCAGTGTGTAATGAACAAAGGGACAGTTGCTTACCTAACATAGGCATTGCTAGAGAAGCAAACAAACATGCTTCTTTTAATAAGAAATAAATAATATAGATTGGATGGCAATGTAGGAAAATAAATATTTGCAGTGGAAATCAAATGTAAAAGTATGAATTTGAAATGACAGAAGGAATTTAATGAAAATCTAGGTGAAGAAAAAGTCCTCAATCCAATATTATTTTTATCCAACTGTTTTCATATCTGCTTCTGTTATTCACCCTTCTCCATCAGTAAGGCATTATTCTCCCTTCTTTATGTTTCTTACCAAAATGAACAAAGAGAATTATTATACAGAGAATGTGCAATCCATATAACCTTCCAGTGCTTGCTGAACCTCGGTGTATTTTTCCTAGTTAAGAATATTTTCTGATAAATAATATCAGAGAATGACCATGTGGAACTGCTTAACCTCTATGCGTTCTTAATAATGCATGGTGACATTCGTGTCAATGCCTTCTGAGTTGCTCATGGGATGCAAGTTTATCCACAGAATCCTAACACAGAGCGCATTGCCTTCTACACAGTTATTTATGCAATCCTATTGTGTTAAGATGCCACACTTTGAACTGTGGGAACACAGAACATAGCCACACATTGATGGAAACATATTCATACGACAATTTAAATGTCATTTCCAGTTACCACCAAAAGGAAAGTCAATAGTGACTCTTCCTCTTTATTTTAAAATCAAGAGTAGTTCACTGCTTTCCTCAGGTTTGTGATTTTGTCTATTCTGACCCTATCACATTATAAGCTGGGTTCACTACCTCAATTACCAGTGGCTCTTCAAATTCAAAGTGCACATGCCAGCATTCCACATTCTGAGGCTCAAGCTTTCTGTCTCTTACCCACCTCTGACTATTCAGCTCCATTGCTATTATTAGGTAAATGTTACCGCATGCTGCATCTGCTCTTTATCATTATTACCACCAACCCCACAGAAAAGGTGAAGTATAGCAAATTAATTATACTCAAGTCAGGAAAAAAAATCTTAGGGGTCAACATTTAGACTGAAATTCCATCTGTATTTGGTTTCCCTGAGAGTATGACGTTGGTCTGAGAGCACAGAGCTGAGGTAAGGATTATCATAGACTCTCGGAGTTGGGAGAGATACTGAATATCTACTAAGTCAATATGGTTTGCTGCTGGGCCACTTGGTAGGGTTTACTAGACAAATTCATTAGTAAGAATAATTGTCAAAAATTAAGACCATGACTGTCATGCAAATACTGCATGAATCTATGTTTTTAAAAATGGAAATGGTAACATTAACTAAAATGAAGAGAAACATATTAAACAAAGGGATAATTCTAAAGTAAATTTGCTGCATTAGAGAAAAAACTGGTTAATGTCATACGGGGTAATAACATTATAACTTTTGGGGTTCTTGCCTGGACAATGGGTATTTTCATTTCATTTTAGGTTTACTAGTTAACATACTGCTCAGCTCAGAACCTGTAATTAATAGTAATAGCAAAGTCATACACAGATACAGTCTCTACATAATTAAACAATATTTGGATGTGTTTCTTTAAAACAAAAAAGACCAAATAATCTCAGTAAGAGATTAGAAAACCATGCCTCCAAGTATTTAGTTTATTCATGGCTTGGGGCAGGCTGAGTAACACCCTTCAAAGATGTGCATGTCCAACCTCCAGAACCTGTGTAAATATTATCTGACAGGGCAAAATTGCAAGCATTATTTGAAGAAATGATTAGATTACAGGTGTGAGTAAAGGCTTTGAGAAGAAAAGATTATTGTTCATTATTCTGGAGAGCTCAATGTAATCTCAAAGATCTTTATAAGAGGGCCTCAGAGGGTCAAAGGCAGAAAGAGCAGGGATTGAGGTGCTGTGTTGTAAAGATGAAGGAGCTGTGAACCAAGGAATGTAGAGGGAAAGGCCCAGGAAGTGGATTCTTCCCTAGAATATCCTCAAGGAACACAGCCCTACCAAGTCTATCTGGGGCTTCTCCAATACTGTTTTAAGACTCTCAGGTTGTGCTGATTTATTTAGCAGCCACAGTTAGCTAATAAAGGGCTCTATGAGAGAGAGAGAGAGAGAGAGAGAGAGAGAGAGAGAGAGATCTCATGACATCCAAAATATCAGACTTCATTAAAAAATAACAAATTCAAAAATTCCATACTCTCCATAGGCCGTTTGCCCACCTACAATGGACAGATCCAGCATATAGGAAAGTTGACTTGAAAAATTAAAAACAATTCAGTCTAAAACACTGCTCTTTGTAAGATGAAAGGCAATCTAGTTAATCAAAAATGAACATATAAACCAACTAAAACTCTCACTTTGTTGAGTTTGCAAGTTAAAGGAAGAAAAGCAAAGCATGTTTTCTTATGTTTACCAACAGTGTGACTATACAATTAATACCACCACTCTTTGCTATAGTTTGGATCTTGAATATTCCCAAAAGGGCCATAGGTTAAAGGCTTGGTCCCCAGGGTGGGTCTACAGGGCGGTGGTGGATGCTTTGAGGTATGGGGCCTATAGGTCCTTAGGTCAATGGAGGTGTGACCTTGAAGGGGACTGTGGGCGGGCCCCCCACACCTTGCTCTTCCATTTCCTGGCTGTTTTGCTTCACAGTGTGCTTACACCATGAAAAGCTGCTTTACCACAGGCCCCGAACAATAGGCCCACTGAACCTTGGACTGGAACCTCCAAAACCATAAGTCAAAAGAAATCTTTTGTCTTATAAGTTAATTATCTCAGGTAACTTGTTAGAATAATATAAAGATAATACACTCTTAAACTCAGTAAATGTGGCTTTTTCCTAGTTTAACTGTTCTATAAAATGATTTTCAGTATTTCTCTGTACAGATAGTCACAGATCAGAGTTTGTAGCTTGTCTCCTTGATATTGATTTCTAAACGGACTGAACTTCATTTCCGAAGTTTATCAAAGTTATCTAGACTTTGTGTGTTATAATCCAGATTCTCCAGCCACCCTGAAGAAGTGTCTGAACCGCAGGTCTGATCAGCAAGAGCTTGGGATTTGTGATCTGCACTTGTCAGTCCCCACTTTAGAACCCTTCCCACTGCACACCACTCATGGGCAGCTGCCAAAACCCAGCCCATCTCACAGCTCCCAGCCTTACACTCTGGGATGACACCCATCACACTTCCTTTAGTTTCTTCCAGTCAACTTATTTGTCCAAGAAGAGACTTTCTTGGCTCTTCTACCCACAGCCCAGGACACATCTACTCATTCTTCAAACCCAGGCTTAGACATGATTTGCTGCACATTTAGAGGCCCTGCTGTGTGCCTCCTTAGCACCTCTTTCTTCTAGAAGGCTGTTGGAATGGACAATGCTTATCAGTTTGTCCTGTTGGATGATGTGAAGCCAACAGGGAGACCCAGAAACTTGAGTCCATGCCAATTCCTCCACTGATGAAGTAGGAAAAGAAGCAAGAAAATATAAATGGCAAGATTACCTGAGCCAGCCAGACCCCTTACGAGATGCTAGTCACAGCTCACAACCAAGAAAGCAAGCTTCAGCACTGGTAATGCACCCCAATATACTCTCACTATCATGGGCCTCTCCATTAATCATCGGGAGTTAATGTGTGATTCTTTTTCTGGGATTTCTGTGGGATTTGTTGTGACTCATTTCTTGGGCACTTTGGAACCAGCACTTCTGCAGTTGGGTAGTTCTTTAAGAATCTTTGAAGGATGTGACAGGGCCACTGGCTTTCTGTGGGAACCAGAAAGATTGTATAGTGTAGGAGATCCTCCATGTGCCTGAATGCATAGCAGGTATTCAATAAATATTTGTTGGACAATGGAAAATCTTAACCACATTTTTGCTAACGTAAGTTTATTTCATCTGAGTTATTTATGTATATTGACCTTAACATATAATAATAGAACTTTGTTATTAAGCAGTGGTTTGGTATTAAAGGTAATTTTTAGTATATGTGCTGCCAAAGCGAGCACTAAAGGTAATTTTTAACTATACCTTTTTTATCATCTTTTTTTCTACTCTGAGTTTTTCCCACCTAAGCCATCATTCATCTACAATTAATTTGAGAACAAGTTAAGATAAGATGAAAGCCTGAGTTACCAAGGACAAGAGATTATGCATAGTTCTTAATAGCACTGTGGTGCAAGTGTTTTTCCTAGTTTGGGCTTTCATTTAGTTCCAGATTATTCAGGCCTTGTTTAACTGGTTAAAAACTTTACAAGCACCTAGACAAAGAATGGCTATCCAGAACCAAAGGACCAACTTTTAGTCGGTAATAATTTTTTTTAATTTAGCCATCATTAAAATTCTTTTTCTTTTAATGCCAAGTTTTATTATTATCCTGCAATCAACCCAAGAGCTCCACTGTAAAGGAAATTGTAAAAGAGAAATACATCGAATGCATAATGCACAAAAGCAAACCTGCACTTTCCTGATAGACCCTAATTTGGGATTCTGCTTCCTTCTCATCCAATTTATCATTACTAGAAAATGAAAATTTGGATTACTGATATTATTAAAGGCATCAGAAAAAGTTATACAAAACAATTATATATTCATATCCACAAGTTTATAAATTTTTGCCTTCAAACAGAAAACGCAAATATCACAACTGGAATTTAGAAAAATGTAGTGATGAATTATGCACTGTCTAAATTCTTAAAGTAACATTATGTGTAACAAAATAGTCTTTTTTTTCCAAACTGGTACCAATGGGAAAGTGGTATAAATTTAATTTAGCTGGGCATTTAAAAAGCTTTTGATCTAGTACCATTAATAAAAACTAATTAAAAAGTTGCCTTTTGACGATTTTGTCATAATTTGCACTTATACACAGAACATTACATAGATGAAATATGAGTTCAGGTCCTAAGACAATGGCCATTCCTAAGGAAAACCTTCACAAATGGAGAGCCATGTCAAAGTCGATGTTGAAAGGATCAGATCAACATTAGAAATCATTTGGCTCCATTTTATAACACCATAATTAGGACATAATAAGGAACAATAAACCAATATCAAATTTCTTAATTGAACTTTAATTTTAGCTCTCACAGAGAACATGTACAACACCTACTGTGTCAAAAGAGATTAAACAGATTACGTGTTGATTATGTTTTCACATACTAGTCAAATGTATGTAGCATGGCACAGGTTAGTCACTCCTTGTGCTTCTTTAAACCCATGTTCCAGAAACAGAAAGACTTCATTCCATATGGAATTTGCAAACCAGAATGGAAGACAGATATGGAAAAAGAAACTGCCAAAGTAAACCAAGCCACACTGTGGGTAGCTCTGGTAGAGGAAGCACAAGACAGTGTGGTCAGAAGAGGAGATGGTGTGAGAGCTGTCGTGAAGACCAGGGAGCTCCTGGCAGAAAAGGAAAGCGGTGGACCACAGAAAAGAACTGTCCCCTTCTGGGACAGAGCAGTGATCATGGCCACTGTATTCAGACTAGCACAACCCATCCAACTCACAACCATAAGACCTCAACAGTAGAAAAGAAGCTGAAATCCAGCATGGAGTCACACTGAGCAGAACCTACAGGGGGGCTCTCCAAAGGTTCACAGGAGCATAGAAGTATTGGTCCCCAATTCTCCTATCTTTTCCTTCTTCCTCTTATGTAGCAATGGGAGTTCCTTAAATTGCCATATCTTTCCATCGGCATTTCTGACGGATTCACCACTTTTCAGCATAGTCTAATGTAGGCACTTGTCTCATGTGACCCTTGACTATGAAATGTTGCATGGACTCTGTTATGTTAAAGTGTATATATTCTTCGAGTGTCTTGTGTGTGGAAGGTTCAGTGACATTTGTTCTGAGATATAAAAGAAGAATCATACAAGAGACACTCAAAAGGCTCACAGCTTGGTAGAAGTAATAAGCTGTATCCAGAAATAGCTATACTTTTATGGTCATAGGGTTTAGGCTGGTCAGAGGACAGTGTTTATAAGATGACATATTGGTTATCCATTACTGCGTGACAAATCATCTCAAAATTTAGTGTTTTACTACAATAATAATTTATTATTTTTCTCATGGTTCTGTGGGTTGATATATAGGTGATCTTTCTACAGGTCTTGGGTGAGAAACTCATGTAGCTGAAGGCATTTGATGGCATAACTCAAGCTAGAGGGTCAAGATAGGCTCAATTAGGCTCAATAGGTCAAGATAGGCTCAATTCTTTTTTTCCTTGATTTTTTGAGACACGGCCTTGCTGTGTAGTTCAGGCTGGCCTTGAACTCACTATGTAGCTCAGGCTGGCCTTGAACTCATGGCAATCCTCCTGCCTGAGCCTCCCAAGTTCTGGGATTAGAGGGGTACGCCACCACACCCCAGCTTGGATAGGCTCAGTTCTGTGTCCTGCAGTTGGTACAGGCTGTCAGCTGGGTATCTTAGTGCTCTCCAATGCCCCTTGCCTTCCAGTTGGCTATAATAGGATTCTTCACAACATGGTGGTCTTGGTGTTCCATTAAAATAGTGAAAGTCTAGGTGCCAGAATTTGCACAATACCACTTTGGACCTATTTTATCAATCAAAACAAGTCACAAGGCCAGATCAGATAGAAGGGGGTGGAAAGATAGAACTAACCTCTTGATGGCTGTCACAATTGCCAAGGCACGTGGGCACAAAGGACATGTTTCATCCAGGACTGTTATTACATCTACTGACCACAGATAGCAGGTGGAATTAGGTAACCCCTACCTTACAAGTCAGCCAGGACTTCTGGAAACACCAGCTTCCAGATATCACAGACTGCTGCAGAAGCATCTTGGAATCCCTTATGTTTGGGAATTACTGAAGCAGTGTCCATGAACATATCTAGATTTGCTTGGGTTCTAAAAATTTGGAGAGAAATATGGTAAATTCTGCCCCATGCTGGAGATCAGACTGTTGATGACAGAAATCCTCAGGCATGAACCAAGATCCCTGAATCCAGGAGGCAACAGGCACAGCTACTGTGTGAGGCTTCATGTGCCATGTGCTTTGTGCACTGCACACAAGTCCTGCCAAGGGGATGAACTGGGGTTGAAATCCTCAGGTGCACCTACTTGCTATACCGTGTGACCTCTGTGTCTCCACTCCCCCTAGAGAAGGTGCATTTGACTGACTTGTCTTCCCAGAGAAATGCTGATTACAATTCATTCAATAATGCTTATAACATGCATCCAATCTGGTCTATGGCAAAGGACCAGCTTTGTGTCGGTTTGCTTTAATTTCTAGTCCACAGCAGATCATTATTTGGTGCTACTGCATGTGACCAGTACATGTTGTGAGAAGCATGCAATTTACCAGGTGCATTTAACAACATCCCAACTGGTCCACATCCCAACTGCAGGGCAAAACCACTGATGGTGTGTCTGGCTATTTCAGCAAAGTCAAATTGTTGTAAAGGTTTTTAAACACTTACTTCACCACTGCTCTTCTGATGCCTAGCCTATTAATAATTTGTGGACCAGGCCTGGTTCCTAGATAACACTTTGGCTAGTTTACACCATCCATCTATATTCCCAAGTCAATGAAGCAGGACTGAGCTACCCCTTGCACAAGGGGAGCCCATGATTGAACCAGGTTTGGCATCTCACAGCAAGAAGCTCACTAAGACACAGCACATGAAAGCCAGTCTGTGTACTAGTAATCAGGGTTCTCTCCAAAGATACAGGGCAGAGAAGCCAGTGAACAGAAAGAAATAAAAGGAGGCACAAAAAGATAGAAATACCATAGTATAGAGATCCCAGGGCCCATGAGAGAATATAACAGAGACCAGCTGTCCCCTCGAAGGCTATTAGACAGCTTCTAGGACCATGTCAGGCCTTATGCATTTTAATAATAGTCCCCTTTTCCTCAGGTGGCCTGATGGAAGCCAGCACCCAAAAGAAAGAATAAAATCAAAGCATCCCAAAGAGAACTTTAAAGTCCTGGTATGGGAAAAAAATCAAATAGTAACTGGCTGTAAAAGAGAAACATTGATTGGGCAATTATTATATTCTAGGCACTGTTCTAAGAATTTTATAAATATTTTAAAACATTTAATTCTTCTCATAATAGCTCTTTGAAATGTCAATTATTGTTTTCTTCTTTTTCTGAATGCAGAGACTGAGGCACAGAGAGTTTGGGCAGTAGGCCCAAGGTCACACAGCAAATAAAGGAGAGAACACAGACTTGAAGCCTGGAGGAGTGGCTCTGGAAATGTCATCTTTCTCAAAAAAGGTAAAAACATAGTACTAATTTTGCTTCCCGCTGTCAAAATGACCCAGTTTTCACTACCCACATGAATGTCATCAACAAAACACAGGTTGTCTTTGTTGCACTTATACTGCAATGTAATTATTGGCTCACCTGTCTATCTCCCAACCTTGGAAAATATCTATCTTATGTTTCCATCCACAGCTCCTGGAAAAGTAGCTAATATGTACAGTACCAGGTACACAATAAAAAGGTGGGCTTTTAAATATATATATATATATATATATATGCAGAACAGTGAGGTCATAGAAAGTCTTCCTCAGACAAGGAAATTGTTTTATCCCATGAAGAGTACAGGGGCCCGGATGATCTCTGAGGGGCCTCGAAGCCTGAATGTGATGATGGTGAGTAAGTGACCAAGAGAAGGGAAAAGCTGGAGGCAGAGCTCTTCAAAAGACAGTATCTGGCTGCCTGCCTCGAAAGCACAAGGTCCTGAGTTCAATCCCCAGTAACCCCCGCCAAAAAAACAGCAACAAACAAAAAGACAGTATCTGCCAGGCAAAGATGTGAAGGAAGGAGGGCCAGAGAAATGGGAGGCATGGCACACATGTGCCTGTAAGTATAAGAGAGTTATTACTACACAGGAAACGATTCTGGGTCACCAAGAGGAGCGTGGCTGCCTCTCAAACTTGCATCGTGAAAGCATTCCTGGAGTAAAGAGTGACCATTCCTTTTAAGAAATCCTGCATCATCCATGTCCTTAAGGGCACAGGGAATGAAAAGGGGCAGGAGGGCACACAGAAAACAAAGATTATGAATACAAAAGTTACTAGAAGAGAAACTGTGTCAGTCGGAGAATTGACAGGAATCAGCATTCACCATACACCGAAACAAATGACAGACAAAAATGTCTAAATAGCTTTTGCAAAATAAAGCATTAAAAAACTAACAAAAATGTGTCAGTTTAGTTTGCAGCTTTTTTTCCCCTTTCTTAATAAAATAATATGAGTAGCATCTTATTGCTTCTTTTGCGGGGGGGTACCAGGTATCGAACTCAAGACCTTCCACTTTCAAGGCAGGCGGCAGAACCACTGAGCTAAATCCCCGACCTCATCTTATTGTTTCTGTTTCTTAAAAATATTATTTGGTAGTTAGACTGCATTTCACGGCAAGCAACCGAAAACCCAATGCAAAATGGTAAATAAAAATATACTACTCATTGCTTCCTGTTACAAAAACATCCGTATCTAGATGGCCCTCAGAGATAAGGAGATTTGTTAGCCCAGTGGTAGCACCAAGTAGACAGCTTGCTTCTGGCTTTCTCCCACCTCTTCCACTGTATCATATGCATCTTGGAGATGGCTCCTTTCTTGTGGCTAGCAGAGGGCAGGAAACAATTCCTTAAATTATATCTTTCTCAATATGTATAAAGAGAGAATAATTGTTTCTGAAAATTCTCTTAGATCTTTCCCAGAAGCATCTGGAACATTTCTCCTGCGTCTCATTGCAATGAATATCTTTGCCATGGCTATAGCCAAAAGTAGAATCATGTTGATTAACTGAACATCTTTGCCATCAAGCTTGTTGAGAGATTGCTCTCCTCACAACACTTATGTGCATGTCACGTGTGCATTCTGACTGGCGGGTCAGGTACCTGAACCTCCACTTCCTGAAAGAATGGTATTGGGGTATCTGGCCTCTCTACTTGAGAAGGTAAGATTCTGTATGGAATATGTTCAAGGTAAGAAGAGTACTGAACAGGTTTTGAGCAGCCCCAAATGGTATCACAGTGTGCAATATCATTCCCTGCTCCTGTGGCCCAAGGAAAATGTGCTCCAGGGTAGGCAATCACAGCCCAAAGAAAGGATTTGTTGGACAAATGACCCACAAAATGCCTCCCATCTCAGTTAATAAGGTGGCATTATGCTTTGGGAGGAAAAGCCTGCCTAACTACCTCAATCTATACCTCTGTCAAGCTCAAAATCCTCTTCCTTAAAGAATCAATACTGCCTCATGCCTTAGTATAAATATTCTTTTAATAATGGTCTTGGATATTATGTCCATTCTGAAAAAATCTGGTTCATGATATATTGCAGATATTAATTCAATTAAGAACAAGATATATTTGAGATTCTCTTTGTGATGTGGCATGTTCACTATTTGGGTTCTACATGAATAATAGACACCTACATGAATAGGCCAAGTGGCATTGCCTTTTACTGATGTTTTTATTAAAATATTTCAATTGCTTATAAAATACAACTGTTACCATACATTTAATATCAATTGTGTGTACCAGTATTAGGTGTTCTACAAACAATAATCTTCCAAAGAAGAAGGTAAATATTATTAGCCCTATTTTATCAGAGAAGAACCTGAGGCCCAGAGACACTCTCTTGCTCTCAGTCACATAACCTGTCTCCCAGAACCATCCACTTTCACAGTCTTGTAACACAGAAAAGATATGACCTGCTTCAGAGATGAGGACAGGATTCTTATATTTCCCAGGACTTTTCTATCATTTGCCTCCAACAATTGTTTTCTCCCATACTAAGATAGCATGTCTGGTTTAGTGTGCATCTCAGATAACAGCTTCACCAACCCATCTGGCCTTGGTTTCTTCCAGCCTTCATTAACTCTAATTTCATTATCACCTGTTCTGGTGTGACCCTGAGTTCCCGGCTCACTTCTCTCCTTTCTCATGGGAAATGAATTTCTGTCTAGGCATCAGCTCTCTCTCCAACTGTGTGAGCCCCCAGGCAAAGCACTCATTTGTATGTGAGTACTGTCCATCTCTCCTGTCATCCAGCTACCTCCTGAGGCTCTCTCTGGCTCTTCGGTCATCTCTGGCTTCAGAGAACACCAAAGGGAATTTCTTAGCCTGTGTGTGTGTGTGTGTGTGTGTGTGTGTGTGTGTGTGTGTTGTTTACAAGCATATTTGCAGGAGAGCATGCACATAAGCTTAACATCACTCAGATAATTTATGACTTGTATTTTTGCATTTTATTTAAATGTCCTTTTATCCTTTTAATTTCATCTTGTGAGTTCTCACACAAGTGGGGAATACAGCTCATCTATCCTTTGGGAAAATAATAAATAATTTTCTAGTTTGGTAATAAATTAGATGTTGTTTACATATTTGACTTGCTCAGACAGGCCAAATTTCTCAAAACACAAAGTAAATGTGAAGGTTGTTCTAGCAACACCAACGGGATGTCCATCAGAAAGCTCACAAATCCTACTGATTAGCCAAAAGACATGAAAAGTAAGAAGAGAAAAGGTAAAATAAGGCTTGTCTGTCCTTTCTCCTCTTTTCCCATTTAACTCCTTAAGCCCCAGCCCAATGTCCCACAACAGCCTCTATGGCAGGATTGTCTTCCGATTAGAGCCCAGATAAAATAGCACAATACTCATTTATTTATGTTTTGCTGTCACTGAGCTTCTGTTAAATCTATTACAAGGCTATATACTTCAAGCAAAAAAGAAGCAATGGAATTGGAGTGTATGAAGTTAAGGAACATGCCCATGACAAACATGCATGCGTATCTGTTCCTGTAACTGCCATTCTTTTACAAAGGCAAGGTAGTACGTTTTGTGATCTAACAGCATTTTAATAAACTTGAAATTCTGGCTATGACGCACTTAGATTAGGTCATGTATTAACTTATGTTGCATAGAGTATTATTACTTTTTAGTGTTTTGCCCTTTTTTCACAAGTAAATGATGTCATCATGACCAGGGACTATTTCTCTTAAATTTTTATGAACGTTATGAAGCATTATGAAGGCAAGCCAAGAAAGAAAGACAAGTATCTGTGTTGACTTAAAAAAAATAAAAAAGAAAAGACAATTGTGCTACTCAGATCAAAATTAGACAGAAAAAAAAAGTGCAGTATGTCAAAAGAGAGATGTTGTAGCTATTTGGCAAAGTAAATGACTAATACAAAGTTGAATCTTTCCATGAAAAGTTACGTTTCATTAACTTTTTCCCGCTGATCCATCCTAAGAAACCATTTCCCCCCAGGGGGCCTAGAATGGACATTTTGAAGGACATGTGCCTGTTCTTGATACTGAATTTGGCCTCGGTGCATTATTTTTAAAGCGATCGCAGTTGTAGCTGTATGCTAGTATGTGTGTAGCCTTCAGATAAGCAATTGACCATGAAATAATAGTACACAGCTTTTTAATATATACCCTCTGGTTATGGGTGTGCATACTAAACATACGGTATTTTAAAATATATGCATATACATATAAACACACGAACCCTGCAAGTTAAAGCTCTCTATATCTAAATGGACTGGCAGCTGCTGGAAATTTCCTCTCTACGCTCCCTAAGGTCTCAGGTGTGGGATTCATGAGCCAATGTCTCAGCTAGAACAGGTGTCTATCGCTGGGTAAATAGCAATTAGGCCCAAATTTCAGACTTTTTTTTTCAAATCCCTTTCGGAGGAAAAGCCCAGGAATAAATAGTTGCTGTAACGGCCAGGGGTATTGTGTAGCATTATAGCCTCCAGCTGGTCTATTACATACTATAGACAGGGAAAGAATACGGGCACCTGACAGATGTGTTCTGTTAGCTTCATTAGGAAAGAAACAAAGAAACTCCTCAATTAATAGCAGCAGAGCCAAATGGGGGGTAGGGGGGAGCTTGAGGGGAGAGGAATCATAGCCTGTTATTTAAACAGAGTCAGGGAGCCTTTCACTAGTGGCTTAATATGATTCATTAATAAAAACAGCTTTTTGAATGCCCAGTTTAAGTCAAAAGAAATCACTAGCATTTTTTTTTTCCCTTAGCAAAGGAAGGGCAAAATGACAAATTGCTGCTGTTAAATTCATTTCATGTGGGGATGGCCTTTCTCAAAGATCCCTTAAACGGCAGGGCTGGATGTTTGTCACATTAAGTGGCAGAGCAGTTCTCAAAAATCGGCTGTGGCACATCAGGGTCTCAGATGAATGGCCAGCAGTGGCCATCCAATAATTTTATATATCCAGACCAGGAAGCATTTAGTGTTGCTTAAATGAAGGAGGATTTTTAAAGTAATGAAATGCAGCTCTTACCCTGATGAAAGGAAAATCTGTCTGTGGTGTCACTTTTAATTTTTTTTTTTTACCCTTCTTGGAATGGTTTGAAATACGTGGTAAGTCCTGTTTGTGACTGTAGCTTTCATTTCTTGCAAGCAACAGAAGTCTGGTTATTTCTCCTTTTGTATTTCCTTCACTGAAGATATATAGTGAACCTCGGTACAGCATAATACACAATTGCGACAGGGTGAGCTATATATTGTATTAGCAATATATGAGTTCTAAATGAAAATGGTTCTTTTTCCACGCAAGTCAGAATCTGCAGTAACAACTCAGCTTTCATAATAATAATTCTCAAGTTATGACTTCAGGGTGATATTTTAAAGAATACTGTTTGCTACCAGGAGGCAAAAGCAGTCTGACCCAGTTGCTGGGCTTAAGGGGAAAGAATGAATTCCTGACAATTCCCCCACCCCCATCACCACCACTTGATCTATGTAGCACGAAGCAAAAAGATTCAGAGGTAGGAACCTAGAGAGTTCAGGGGAAATACTGGTCATTATCCGGATAATCCAGACATATGCAAGATTAAATAGTTGTGAGTGTATTAACCTGGATGGATTTTCTTTTTTTTATGCTAAGGATTCACAGCAGGATTATAACTACCACAGCACAGTAGAGTGGAGAATAGCTATAGGAGTCCCGGAGTAACCTAGGCCAGCAAAGATGGGCTCCAAAATCAGAACTGAATGCTCATCTGTCTAATTGGGGTGTTGTCCCGCCAAAGAAACAGAAATCAAAACATAAATGGTCATGGCCAAATATGATGGGCCAGGTTCTTTGTGATGGAAATGTAATTGTAAATCTTTATGGCCAACTCGGTCTGTGATGTCTTGATGCTCTTCAATTTTTAAAATATACTGTTGGCTTCTATTTGTATTTTCTCCCCAAATAATAGCCGCAGAACAAGAAGGCCTAATATCTACTCCCAAATGGACAGGAAGGAAAAGGAAGAGAACAAGCTTTCCTAGAAGCAAAGGCATTTTTCACCCAAAAGTCTCTTTCTACACTGCTAATATTTCACATTTGGCATGAAGGAATTGAAAATATGAAGGAAAAGGTCAGAATGTGAAACTATTATGTTCAGACTTTAAGTCATTATGGACTCTAAATCTTTAAAAACTTGTATTAATTCTAAAGTAAATGACAATTAGTTCTACCTTTGGTTCCTTCTTAGACACCAAATGAGAGAAACCTTTGCTCTCATGCTTGGCAGATCTTGGCAGGTGGCAATTTTTCAAACCTAACATCACCATGGATGAGCATTGCAGAAAGGCACAAAATGATAACATCAAAGCTCAAAATCATGAAAACAATCACTTAGTACAAAACTAAAAAAGTATAATCCTAACCCGCATGTTTGGGTCCAAAAATGCAAAGTATTCTCACCCATTTAGAAAATGCAAATTGGATGTATATTTTGTTTCCTTCCTTTCAGGTTCCATTTTCCTCTTGTGATATTTTTAACGAACGCAGAAGCATTGACCCCCTTTTGGTTGCAAACAGTGTGCCTTATTCTCCTATATTCATTACATTCCCATATTTTGCTTCTAAGTGAGTTTCAGATCTCCTCTCTTCTCTCCATCCATCCCATTGTCATTTGAACCCTCATCTTGTCTCGCTGGTCTCTTTGCCCCTAACTTAGAGAGGCAGCCCACTCTTCACTCACCTGACAAAGGGAGCTTTCTCAAGTGAGAATCTGGCAACTCACTCCTTGGTCCAAAAGTGGTTGGTGGCTACCATCACTTACAACCCAAAGTCTTTAGCCTGATAAAAATCAGACTGACCTTCTCCTGCCACCTGCACACATTAGTTCCAAAGGCTTTTCAGTAGATTTCATTGGCTCTGCCATGTACATGATCACAAGCATGATGCTTAACTATAGGACTTTCACAGATGCCCTTTGTAAGGTTGAAGAAATTTCCTTCTGCTTGGTGTTACTGAGAGAGTTTTATCTCAATTGTTGCCTCACAGAAAGTATATTAAGGACTTGATGCTAATCACAAGTGACTTACTTCTCTTCTGGATGTATGTCATGTGTAAATCTCTTGGTCTATCCCTTTATTAATATTTCTCTTTTACTATTTTCTAAATGTTATGCATCCAGCACAGACTCCTGTTTCACACTCCTTGAAACCAGGTGTGGCATCTATATAATTCTCATTACAGGCAGAATTCATGGCTTAATAACTAATTTTATTACAAGGTAAGAGTTGGAAAGAATAGAATTTCTAGTTTGATTTCTACTTTTTTCTAGAATTAATGTTTGAAAAGAAAATGTAAAGAATATGCTCAGATCGAAAAAATGTCTTTCTTGAAATTTGTGTTTATGGACAACTGTCTTTATTAGAGAGGTCACAGAAGTTGCTACAAAGAATGTTGAGATAGCTTAATAGATTGGAACCATAAACTAAGAGTTTTCATACTGTTTTCCTGTTAGTGTGAGGAAGAATAACATTCTTGTAGATTGCCTTTCATTCTGAAATCATTCATTTCTCTTTTGCTCTTTATAGATTCCCAGGGCCAGATTCAGTCCGATCTGTCAGAAGCAGGCTGAGACAAACACAAATTAAAAAAGTGTTTGCAAGTAGCAAAGTCCTGGATAGATACTGCTGCTTACTATAGTCTCTCTTGTCTCAAATAGCCCCTTAATATAACTGTTTGTCCCATCTGTCGAGAAACCTGCTGATTTTAACATTCCATTTTGTTGTCAACAACTCTTTCTATTCTCTACAAACCTTGAAACCACACAATAAGATTTCACGGGCATTTGGTTTTTTAAAAACTCAAAAATTATTTTCATCATGTTTGAAATACATTTGCATTTGTGATCTTTTTCTCCCATTCTACCTTTCTATTCACATGAGTTTATGGATAAAAAGCTTTTTTACCTCAATATGTTGTATTTTAGTTTTTCATAAGAATAGGAGTTACTGTTGGAAAAAATTACACATTTAAAAACATTTGCAAAGCTGGAGTTTAGTTTTTTACTCTCCCTTTCTAAGGTCTTCTACCATAAATGAAATCTATCAAAATATTTAATTTTGCAAGGGGTCACAAAAATAAAAATTAAGGAAATTTTTTGGATATAACATAGAACCCCTCAAATGGTAAAATTTTCAAAAGAATAACAATAATCCCAGGACCTTCTCTTACAGGTTGACTCTGGGAGAAAAGAAACATACATGAGAAAAGAATAAATATGACTTTAAGATTTTAAAGCAATTTCCATGTGTATAAAAAGGTAAAAGATTGGGTAGAAGAATATTCACAGAAAATTTGACCAAATGTTTATCTGGTTTATAGAAAGAGTGAGTACATTTAAGTGATAAGAAAATATAAGGGACTCAATAGCTGAATGGGTAAAAGTTGTGAACAAACAATTCAAAGCATTCAACCACAGTAATAAGTAAAAATTAAACAACAAAAATACCACTTTTCCCTTTTAGAAAACTTTTTGAATAGTAATATTCTGTGTTAATAAGGCTGAGGCAAAGCTAAGACTCACATTTCTTCCTGGTGGTATATAACTTGACCCAATTTTGAAGTAAAGCAGTTTGGCAATGTTTTAGAAATCTTAAAAATATTCATATTCACTTATCCTGAAATTTCTCTATAGAAAATTCTTGACAATTAAAGAAAATTTTAAAAACACAAATATATTTATCTCAATCTAAATTTCAATAGTAAAATATTGGAATTATCCATGTGTTATCACACATGCACATTTATGGAATAAACAACCAATAAAAATTGTATGTGCTTAGAGATTTTAATAATATAAAGAAATTCTAATGGATTATATTTAGAGAAATATAATACTTATTCTATTCATTTGAAGACCTGGCTGGTTTTAGAAGACATATATTAGGTCTTTCCTACTTTAATTATATGTACACATCATATATAATATAAAATACTTTTTAAAACTATACTATGCAGTACATTGTCATCAGATACATATTAAAAGTAGTGAGTTCATGGATAAAAATCTTTTTTTGCTTCAGTTTTTTACATTTTAGTTTTTCATAAGAATATGGGTCACTGTTGGAATTAGAAAAGATTATGTTGGAATTAGAAAAATTATAGCTTTAAAAACATTTGGAGTTTTTTCCTTTTCCTTTTTAGGTCTTCTACAATAAATGAAAACTATTTAAATATTTAATCCTTAGAAGGAAAATTATTTATATTTAATATGCATCAGACACGCTATAAGCAATTGGACATAGTTCATTTAATCTTTATGATAACCTTGAAAATAGATATTAATTACATATTGACATGTGAAGAACCTGAAGCTTGAAATAGTACAAGCATCTTGCCCAAAGTCACATGGATAATAAAACCAAAGCTGGTATCTGAACACCATGTTATTTCTAGATTGTTACCTGCTATACGTGCCTGAAGTGGTCTCCCTTGCAGGCGATATCATTTATTAAGAAAAATTATGAATTTAATTATTTAAGAGTCAATTACAGTCCTCTTTGCATTGCCTTGATTTGTTTTTTCATTTAGAGATTTAAAGAGCAGAAAAGGAAATCAAGAAGGGTCTTTTCTAAAATCATCCAGAATTGTTTTAGCTTTTCAATTGAGACCAAATCAATTAGCAGCCTATAGGAACAATTATCACAACCATATTTTCTCTTACATGCCTAATCTGGTCATATCACTGCACTGCACAGTATACTCTTCACTATTAATCCAACAGAGGTCCTGAGAATCTTCTCTATTGACCTCCGCCTCAGTATTTTGTGATTGGTCTAAATGAATGAGCAAATGAGCATCTTTGAGGCTGGGTAAATTACTGAGCTCCTACTTCTTAAGCTTTTCTCACATCAGCCTGTCAAAAACACCTCATGGATATAGGGTCCTCTGGGACATCTGTGACAATTTTGTTCCTTTTTCCTGTTCTGATTCCTTCCTTACTCATTCTATGCCTAAATGACCAGAAGCCATTTCAACCACCTTCCTCGTTTTTAGGGCAAAAGTATACAGGTGAGTAAGATTAGTATCAGCTACTTATAGTATGTTTGGGATTCATTTTATGGTACATCCTACCCTTGAAGCCAGAAAGAATCTCATCATTGCCCAAAAGGAGGAAGACCTCGCCCCTCTTCTCTCTTTAAAACTGGAGAAATACAGCTCTTTCTCCCCCTCTCAAGAATCTTCCCTTGACAACAGGGACGAAAAGATGATAGCTGAACATCTACACCCTTGTGTGGTTATGTGAGTTCTTGTGGTAGAGGAATTAATGCAGACTGAAAAGTCTGTTTTAATCTCTGTGTATTTTTATTTCTTGCTTTTTTTTTTAGTACTTTCTGCTTTCATCTTTGCTTCACACTCTACTACAAATTATGCTGCTTCTATTCCTCTAGTGCATTAAGCTAGCGTGTTGCTATGTCTCAGCTCACCATGTGAGTTCCGGCATCAAAGCCTTGGGCCAATTTTATTTCATTTGTATTTGCTGTCAGAACAATGTCTTTATTCTACAATGCCCTTCTCAAATCACCTCTCAGGTGGTTTGATAGAAGCAGCATGCAGTAGAAAAACATCTTTATAAAAACTCCATGTTATTTCTTTTATGTTGTACCCTATGAATACTGAATGCACAGCGCACTTAGTTCAACAACATTCTGAGTTTCATTTTTTAAGATGAAAAGTGCCTTTTATTTTAAATTTTCCTGAGACAAATGATCTGCTTTCCTTGTATTAAGGGGTTTTGGTTGTTGAGGGGAGGGGTATTCAAATTACAGTTCAGTGATAAACATTTTTACATCATTTGTTTTACTCTTCTAGCTGACATCTAGATTGATTCGATTTTGTACATAATTCTCAAAAATAGAGGTTGAAGTGCATTGGAGAAGCTGACAAGCCTGCAGAATTCCATCACATCAGACTAGCATGAGGAGAAAAATGAAGGCGGCTGCATGCACTTGGATCTCATCATCCTGCCTAACCCCGCCTTGTAAATACGGAACATTCAGAAGAAAGAATCTTTCTCTTAGAGCATGCATTGTAGGGAGCAAAGGGGAGAGGGAAGAAAAGATTTAAGGAGAAATTACAGCAAGCTGGCAGGTAGTGGACAGGGGATCAATCTTATTTGTCACATTAAAAGTTGTAAAGAATCCATCTCAGAGCAATGTTGATGACATGATGACATTTGATGACTCAGCTTAGTCCATACTAAGGCATGTGACAGTGGTAAGTCTAGACATGAGCAGGGACTTTGCCCCCCAAGAATGCTGCGAGAAAGAAAGACAAAACAGCACAGAAGTCACTGCTGCACAGCTGCTTGTGAGAGAGTTGCAGCTGCAGCCCACCCTCACCATTTCTCCTGAATCTGATGTTAGATATCCCCAAGGGTGCTCAGCCTCTCGATGCTGGTCTCTGCAGACCATCAGTCCACTGGATGCCGAGGAGAACAAACATGCCGTGCACATCCATGTCTGTACTGGAGCAAGGAGAGGGCAACTTGAAGTCACTGGCATGAACCTGGCTCATACAGACCACCATAGAGGAACCATTATCTTCCGCTTCTCAAAGGAAGGATATCCTCAGACCCTCCCCAGTGCCTTTGGCCGCTATCCACAGAGTAACACCAGGTGACAGTTCCCCCTTGTCCTTCACTGTGGTTATTCTAAGTTAGCAGGCATGTATTTATCTGTATGATTATTCATTTCCTTTCTGCCTTGCCCCCTGAACAGTAAGCCTCATGAAGCATATTTCCTTCACCACTCTATCACCACTGCCAAACACAGTTCCACACACACAGTAGGACCTCAATAACTGCAGAATGACTGCATGAATGGTTGGATGAGTGCATAAACTTAAAAATATCTTTTTAGGGAATAGAATACAGAATTTCTATCTTGCAGATCTGGTTAGTTCAGAAAATAAAAAAGTTTTGTCATGTGATGATTCTGAGATTTTTCTCATATTGTAACATCTGTGAAATGGGATAGATCTTACAATGTATGGAGCCTCAAAATTACAATTAGCAAAGGTTTCATTTCTTTCTTTCTTACAGTTGTTGGTGGCAGAAGATTATAATTATAAATCATAGCCAATATAAAGGCAGATAAAAGACTTGTATGGACGCTGTCACTTACAAGCTTGCCAGGTTTCATTTAGACTGGGGCTGATCAAACTTTACATCAGAATCCCCTTGTTAAAAGTGTATGTTTCTGGAATCATCTCTAGAGATTCTATTCAGCAAGTCTGAAGCAAGGCCTAAAAATGTGCTCTTATTAAGCCTTGAGGCATTTGAGATACAAGTGATCCTCTACCCTTGCTTTGATAAATATTCCATTCAATAAGTCTTCACATACATCTCTGTCCCTAACGAGAAAACTGGAAAGTTTCCAATAACTCTTAACAAATCGTTGAAAGTCTAGTCTTAAAAAGCAACACTGAGACATAGGTGACTCTGATTAACGTCATTCATTACTGTTCCTACAGAAAGACATACTTAGTAACTGCCAGACACCTGCATTGATTGTGATAAAACTAGAAAATTCAACTGTATTTCAGACTGTGCAATGTCCCATGGCCAAATTCACACTGGAAAGTATAATAGAGGGACCACAGTAACAAATCTAAGAGGTAGCATTTGGGTGGATTTGCAGAAGGATTTGGGTGTATTTAGCAGCTCTCAGGTGAGCAAGGACTGAGGAGGGTATTCTAAACAGGAGGAACAACAGATGCGAGGAGGTAGATATAAATGTCACCTCAAATCCCATTTAGAAGCAAGGAGTCAACCAATAGCTATAAATGAAAATATTAATACACTCTTCTTTTTTGCAAAAGTCTTTCATTTATTAAAGCATGTATTTATCTAACACCTAATACTTTCCTCAGAACTACACATAAAAATGAGACAAATACTTGTGGTAGTGGCCTCTAAGATAGTCCCAATGATCTTTACCTCCTGGAACTCAGGGAAGTGTGGAACATGTGACCTCTGGCAGAGCTGGACCTAGAGACTGCTTCTAATAAGTAGAAAAGTCAATGTGGTGAGATAGTACTTTTAAGATCGGGGGACAAAATGGCTTGTTGCTACCTTGCTGTTACCCTGACTTTCTCATTCACTTGCTCCCAGGAAACCAGTTTCCAAATTGTGAGTATCCACAGAGGTCCATGTGCACTGAGCTGTGGGAGGCCCCCAGCCCACCATCTGCTAGGAATAGTTTTGTTTTGGGTTCTTTTTGTTTGTTTTCTTGCTTGCTTTTTGTTTTTTGTGTTACCTTACTAGACAACCATAACATCCTTGAAAGATAAATGGGGCAGGAATTGTTACCCCCATTTTACAGATGAGGAAACTGAACCCAAGGACTTTGTTACTTGAAAAAGTCATTTGATTCAGATTCAGTATTACTGAGGCTCAAACCTCTATTCCAAGCTCATTCCTTTCACACACATCTGTGCAAGAGCAAGGAAGGAAGACTCCACAGAGCCCAGTCCTGACCCTAAGTCTACTGAACACTGTCTGTGCCCCTGAGTATTTTCATGGACCTAAATAGATACTAGATTCTTCATGGATACAATGAGATGCTCGAGTTGAGGGTCTCTGAAGTCCTTCATACCTCCAAGTGTGCTCATTTTATAAAAGGAAGGTGATGGTTAGCAGAATAACTACTCCAACCATCTGGTTCTCAGCTACAGGCTCTGCCCAGCACTCCTGTGCTAACCACAATGTGCTGCTCTCACTGCCCTTACCACCAATTCCCTGAGTAATGTGGGGCTTCCTATCCAGTCTTTGAGTTTCCTCTTGAAGAACGATCCCTTACCATGACCTTCATAAATTCTAGCAATGCCCAGCTCTGGGGCCCTTAAATGCTAGGTGACATTTGGAAGGCCAGTTTTTATTAGCTGGTTCTGCTCACCAAAATATCAAGTTATCCATGCTCAGGAAATCATAATCTTGCTTTTCTAACTTTCCTCTTTTAGTTAGTACCTAATGACTTGGGGAGCCAGAAGCACCACTAGGAAAAAAAAACAAAAAAAACAAAAAAATACAAAAAAACAATGTGAAATACACTGCTCAACTATTATTGATAAAACTTACCATCACATGATGAGTTAACAGTAAGTTATCAGAAATATGACTACCTTTATTGAAAACGATCTTTTTAACCTACACAGGAGAGAAGTAGGGGAGTAAATGTACTGCACCATTATGAACCTGTCAGTCACACATCTATGAGACATCAGCTCCATCTAGAACAAATTTCCTGCCACTCAGAAATCGTGTTCAACATTAATCTGTTATTCTGATCTGTACTCAATAGATTTTTGATGGACAGATGAACTTATAAAATTTTTAATACAGCCATTTTCTACAAAGCTAAAAGTTGGAGCTAAATTTACTCTTTGATAAGAATTAAAAAGAATTATCCAATGTCCATTTCCATTGTTCATTCTACTTTTATTAATCTTATAAGATGGAGTACTTAGATTCTGCAGAGATGCTCAAAGTATAAACAGTCTGCTCAAGACTATAGCCAAATAATTGCTGGTGGCAGAATTAGGAGTAAAAGAGTACACTGTAGCACCATCACAAACAAGTAATAAATTTATCTACTCACAGATGTGACAACAATGCATTTTAAATACTTGTTTTCCCTCAGGCAGGATAAAGATGGGTAAATAAATAAAAATTGGTAATGCTGAGTCCATGGCACAGAATAAAAAATCTATTTTTCATAGGGTGACATTCTAAATTAAAATATGCAGTGAAGATTTAAAGCACAAATGGGATACCAAAATGAGCTGATGAGCAAACAGCAAAAAAGATACAAAAGGAAAGGCATTTGAAAAATCCCAGAAACTATAACTCACCTGAGCTAAGAGCAGTGCCATCACAAGAATTGTATCAGCCCCCATGCACCCTCACCACTACCCGGGGACACTCTTCTGTGGACCTCTCCCTGATCTCCAGGGACCCCTACAACCTGGTAACTTCACAGACTGAGGTTAGCTTCAATAGTTAGAACTCAACAACAGCCTTTTGACAAGAGTTATGCATGCATTACTGGTCCCCTTAAATCACTAGGGGGCACCCACAAATCAAGAACACCTTTTAAAGCAATGCAACTACTTGACATCTCATGGCATTTGCATATTTCTGGATATTTTAACAACTTAAAAAGTCTTTGTTGTTTGTCTGAAATTCAAACATAGCTGAAAAAAATCCTGTATTTTTATTTGCTCAACCTATCAACTATCTCCCTAAGCCCTGAGAAGTAATAGAGAAGTTAGTCAGCTGGTTGGGTCAGAGTTGAGACCAGAACCTAAATCTCAAATCCCTGACTCTAAGTACCTTCCTCAGAAGTGTAAACCAAGAGAAAAGTTACAGCCAATCCTGTCCAAGAAGTGACTTGTGAAGCATAAAAATGGATGGAGCAGGAACACAGAGAAGGAAATACATCTTCCCAACTGACTAGAAAAATGTTTTTCATGGTAACTAAAATTATTTGAGATTTATTTTAAAGTAAATGTCCCTTTTGTTTCCTAAAGAGTTCTCTAAAAGTCAGGGGCCCACACACATATTAAATCAAAATCTTTTTACCTCTCATAGATGTGAATTCCTAGGAAAGGTAAGAGAGAAGTCAGCAGAAGCCGAAGCTAAGATACAAGGACAGATCAAAAAAGCACTGTGTATGTGTAAATTTTAAAAAGTATTACAATAAAGGATACATTGCCAATCTTCCCCCAAAATACCCCCCCTTGCTTTGAATACACTTATCCTATCGTTTTTGCTAATTGTTGAAGCAGTTTTGGGAGTTTTCTTTCGTGAGGGCCTTTACAAGTTTTGATCAAAAATACAGTGAATGCTGCTGCTGCTGAGTGCCATCCAACAGAAAGGCAAACTCATAAAAATATTATGTTCTTATGTTCCCATCCACCTGTTCACTGGTTCTAGCACCATGCAACTTCTGGATCCTCCTCATAGTCAAAATGACCATGAAAGGTAAAGGTTTTGAATAGAATTGGGGCATCAAGGTAGCTACAACAGTTAAACTAAAGACACAAAACAGGACTTCCAGACCTGCTTCAGAAAATGACAAGAAAAGTGAGATAAGTAGTTGGTCATAATAGGCAGCTAGTTTAGCTCCAGCACTCGGGAGGCTGAGGGAGAAGGATTGTTGAGAATTTGAGGCCATCCTGGGCTTCACAGTGAGTTCACAGTCAGCCTGAACTACATGAGACTCTGAGAGAGAGAGAGAGAGAGAGAGAGAGAGAGAGAGAGAGAGAGAGAAATGCCACAAGTGTGCTTGAAGTGAGGGGGCAGTATTTTGAGGGGATTGATGGCAATGTACTTTTATTGTAATAAATTCATTTTTAAAAAAATCTAGTCACTCACTCTGTTTTTTGATCCTACCTGTTAACATGCGATGGGGATTCAGCACCGTGGACAGTAGCGGCGGTGGCGGTAGAGACCCATGCTCCTTTATTTTCACTCTTCTTGAGCTCTGAGGCTTTGGAGGTTTGTGTCTCCCTTTGTGCAGCCAGTGTCACACTCTCTGGGGTTTCCAACCGGTGTCATAGGTTAGCTCACCACTGGGACAGTTAAGATTTCCAAACAGATGTTGAACATCAATATCTGAGGCACCAAGGCCTATAGGCCCTTCTCTGGATCTTTCTTTTCCTCTTCCTAAGCCTTTTTTTTTTTTTTTTTTCAAATTTTCTTTCATTTATTCTTCTCTCATACATTTAAAAATATTTTTCTTTACTCCATAGATTGTCATTCATATTGTATAGTCTTAGTGCCAGACCCCACAACTGAAATTATAGTGTGCTTGAAAATCAAAATGTCACAGAACTAGAAAAAGCGAAACTATAGAGAAAGACAGTGGGCTAGCAGTGCTAGTGGCTGAAGATGAGGGGGAGAATTGGCCACAGAGGGACACAAAGACATGATGGACCTATTCCACATCTTCACTGTAGGGATTGCTGCACAATTTCATGTGTTCATCAGAATACACTGGACTATATATTAAAAAGAGTGTATGTAAGTTATACTTCAATAAATCTCTCAAGAAAGAAAGAGATGCCATAGAAAAGAGAAATATGGTTGACTACTAGCTCTCAAGGGTGGATTGTGGTTAGTCATGCTCCACACTGCATAGCTTTAAGACAGTAGTTGAATTCACTGTTTACTTTGAAAACTTAAAGAAGGGCATTTACAAACTAAAAATAATCTGGATGTCAATGACAAGGACTAAGGGATTAGACCTTTCAGTATGACTCTAGAAAGTAGAACTTGTGCCAATGAGCAGAAGTAAGAAGAAGGTGATATTGAATTATCCAAAAATAGACAGATTTGTCTTTTTTTTTTTAATCTCTGGAGGAAGGTATTCAAACAGTAGCTGGACATCATTCTGTCAGAGATTCTACTAAAGTGATGTGGAGTTAGATGAGAGACTAGATGTCAAATAACATTTTTTTACAACTTTAAAATTCTATTAAACTTACCCAAAGCCACATTTATTTGTCAAACTTCATTCTTAGTATGACCTTATAATGCATTACTTTTCAAAAAAACAGTTCAAGGTGTATTCTCTGATAAACAATCATGACTGATTTCTCCTTAGAGGACAAAAGTGTGTTTATTACTCCAAATGAATTCCTCATACATCAATAATCATTACCTTTATATAATAATTACAATATTTACACTCACTTTATTACTTAAAACTAAAGAACAAGTTGTTCTGTGCATAATGATGATCTACTAAGGGCTTGTTTATTTTTTTCATGGTTTCCATAGAAATACTGTTCAACTAATATCTTAGACTGTTCAAAACAGTAACTATCCTTTCCCCACACCAAGAAAATCTTATTATTCAGAGGATTTAGTATTATTTAAAATCTTAAAGTATTATTATTAGTAATTATTAATAATTATTAATAATTATTAGTATTATTTAAATCTTAAAATCTTACCAACCACTATGCTTGTCATCTTCTTTTACATTTTTCCTTTGTGGAAAATATAATTATTTCACTAAAAGTCAAAATTTTAAATGTTTAATATGTCTCAATGGATTTAGAGTTCTTTGATTGGAAAAAATTGTCAGTGGTAGGGATGTTAATCTGCTGCCTTCTAATATTATTATCAAAATTAGGATGGACTTTAAATTAGCTGCTCATTTTAAATAAATCAATACCAATTACTTTAATAATAAAACCATTTGAATGACAATGCATACAAATCTCATGACAATCACCAGTTTAGATGTGCACTTGACTACATCTTGGAAAAAATCACTGCAAGAATTTTTAAGAAGGCTTCTTTGAAGAAATCACATCATGTCACTTAACCTTTGTTCTTGCTATTTTCATGTGAACTAAGCTTATGAATAGTAGCTAAAGCTAAAGCAATGGTGTTTTGGGTTTGTTGGTTGGTCTATATGTAATTGTTAATATCATATTTAAAAAGCCAGATGTAGTAGTGCACCTCTATAATCTCAGCACTCAGGAAACTGAGGCAAGAGGATCACCACAAGTATGAGGCTAGCCTGGACTACATAGCAAGTTCCAGATCAACCTGAACTACATAGTGAATCCTAACTCAAACATATGTATTCTATAACAACAAAGTCTAGATTTCGTCCCTACTTACTATATAGCGTATATGTTACAAATATGATGAAATCTGACCCAGATTTTAGTAAAAATCATTTTGAGCCTGGCTTTAAATGATTTAAAGACTTCCTAAGTGTTCCAACTGAAACAGAGACTTACTGGCACAAAGAAAGTTGAAATTTTTGTTAAAAATTCCAGTCATCTTGGGCCGGGGATTTAGCTCAGTGGTTTTGCTGCCTGCTGCACAAGCACAAGGACCCGAGTTTGATCCCCGGTACCAAAAAAAAAATTCCAGCCATTTTGCAGGGAAAATGTTAATTGTACCTTATACCTGAGTTAAGCAACACATAACAATGTCTGAAAAAACAAGTAAATGTTAATTGTACTTTATACCTGGGTTAAGTAAAATATAACAATAACTGAACAAAATAAGAAAATTAATCAATTTAATTTAATTAGCCAATTAAGGTAGTTAAAATTATAAAATCATAAGATGCATGTGATAAATTTCAGACTTGTTAGTTCCCTTTGCTTGGAGCTTCATACACAGAACATGGAAATCATTGATTATTGAGGAAGAAATGCAGATGTGCATACCCTTATTATAAAAGTACATATTATAAAATCTGCTAACCAATGAGACAACAATATAAGAAGCAAAAATGAAAATGTAGTGTTTACCCTGAAGCCATGGTTCTCAAACTTGACAGCACAGGAGAATCACCACATGCTTGTTCAAACATGCATTACTGGTTCAATCCACAGGATTTCTGATTCAGCAGGTCTGAGTGGGACCCAAGAATCTGCATTTCTGACAAGCTCTCAGGGAACTCTCCTGCTACTGGTCCCTGGACACACTGGAAAAACCACTACCATCAAGAGAAGATGATGGTCATTCATGTGGCAAGAAGCTCACCGGTTAAGATTTTAGACACTTCCCTTTACATCAAAGGTGAGTTTAAGGAGGCTCAGGAAAAAGCTTCTAAGTGTCAGTTTTTCATCTACAACATGGAAAGAATAACTCTAACCTCTTTAAATTATATCATTCATTTAAGTTATTTTGCAAAGTGACTTGATGTTCTAAAAAAATTACCTAATATTATATTAGCTGTAATCTTAGGAAGGACATATAAAATATATGTTACAGTTTCCATAAAAAGATGGCATAAGTGATCTTTAATAACATATAATTCTAGAGCCCAGAGGAAAGGGTTTTTGGGCCGCCATCCATCCCGCCACTCCCAGCGCAGAGGAAAGGACTTTTGGGCCACCGTCCATCCTGCCACTCCTAGCCCAGAAGTAGGGGCTTCTGAGCTGCTGTCCCACTGCTCCTGGTCCAGAGGAAGGGTCCTCTGGGCCACCATCCAGCTGACCGCCCCTGGCTCAGAGGAACGGGCTTCCTGCCTGGCCACCATCCCTCCCGCCACTCCCAGCCCAGAGGAAAGGGCTTTTGGGCCGCCTTCTGTCCGACCACTCCTGGCCCAGAGAAAGGGGCTTCCAGGCCACCATCCCTCGCACCACTCCCGGCAACTGTCCCACCTCTCCCAGCTCAAAGGAGGTGAGCCATGTGGGTGCCAACAGCATGTCCCCTGCTCCCCCCCAGTTGAAATGAGAAAACACGTAAATAAGTCTCAAAACCAGACTTCCAGATCACCTACAGCAACCCCAAAGGGAAATGAGATGGATGGAACACTCTGATACTCAAACACCTGGACCCACTGAACTGGTAACAAAAGGGGATCTGGAAAAAATGAAATCAGAAATAATTTCTCAGATAACAGGAGAAATTGTGCCCTTAGTGCAAGACATGATTAATAAATCTAGAGAGGAGCTGAGGAGCATGGTGGAATCCCAACTATATAAAACAAATACTAATGGACATGAAAAGCCATATATGCACTAATACAATTATAGTGGGGGACCTCAACACCCCACTGTCACAAATAGATAAATCAACTAGACTAAAAATAAGTAATGAAATACTAGAACTCAATCGAACTCTTGAACAAATGAACTTAACAGATGTTTACAGAGTCTTCCACCCCACAAAATCAGAATACACATTCTTCTCGGCTGCACATGGGTCATTCTCCAAAATAGACCACATACTCACACATAGAACATGTTTAAGTAAGTGCAAAGGAATTGAAGTTATCCCCTGTGTATTATCAGACCATAGTGCGATGAAATTGGAGATCCATAGCAAAAGAAACTCAAAAAATTTCATAAACTCGAGGAAATTGAACAACACACTTCGGAATAACCAATGGGTCACAGAGGAAATTAAAGAAGAAATCAGACAGTTCCTTCAATTAAATGACAATGACAATACAACATATCGGAATCTATGGGACACAATGAAAGCAGTCTTATGAGGGAAATTCATAGCAGTGAATACGCATATTAGGAAAACAGAACGAGCCCAATTAAACAACCTGATGCTGAACTTCAAGCTTCTAGAAAAAGAAGAGCAGGAAAACCCCAAAGGTCATACAAGGGAAGAAATTATAAAGATCAGAGGAGAAATCAATGCAATGGAGACTAAGAGAACAATACAAAAAATCAATGAAGCCAAGAGTTGGTTCTTTGAAAGAATCAACAAAATTGATAAACTTTTAGTCAACCTTGTCAGAAAAAGGAAAGAAAAGGCCCAAATCCATGCAATTAGGAATGAAAAGGGTGAAATTACAACAGACCCAGCAGAAATCTAGATGATCATCAATACCTACTTCCAGAACCTACATGCCAATAAGATGGACAACACAGAAGAAATGGACAGATTCCTAGATACATATGAATTACCAAAGTTGAATGAAGAAGACCTAAAAATTCTGAACAACCCAATATCAACCAATGAAATTGAAAATGTAATTAAAAACTTATCACCTAAGAAAAGCCCGGGCCCTGATGGCTTCACTGCTGAATTCTACAAGACATTTAGAGAGGAACTACTGCCACTACAGTTTAAACTCTTCAGTGAAATTGAAAGGGAAGCAATACTCCCAAATTCATTCCTGGAAGCAAGCATCACCTTGATCCCCAAAGCAGAGAAAGACCCAACTGAAAAAGAGAACTATAGGCCAATCTCATTAATGAACATAGATGCAAACATCCTTAATAAGATACTGGCAAATAGAATGCAGAAGATCATCAAGAAGATCATACACCCTGATCAAGTGGGTTTCATCCCAGTGATGCAGGGATGGTTCAATATACAAAAATCAATCAATGTAATACACTATATCAATAGAGCCAAGGACAAAAACCATATGATTACCTCCATAGACGCAGAAAAAGCATTTGACAAAATCCAACATGCATTTATGATAAAAACCCTACGAAAAATTGGAATAAATGGTCTCTACCTCAAACTGATAAAAGCCATCTATGAAAAACCAATAGCCAATATCATACTAAATGGTCAAAAACTGAAATCCTTCCCACTAAAATCAGGAACAAGACAAGGATGTCCACTATCACCACTCTTGTTCAATATAGTTCTGGAAACATTAGCGATGGCAATCAGACAAGAGAAAGAAATAAAAGGAATAAAGATAGGAAATGAAGAAGTCAAATTATCATTATTTGCAGATGACATGATACTCTACGTAGAAGACCCCAAGAACTCCACCAAAAGTCTTCTAGACTTAATAACCAAATTTAGTCAAGTAGCTGGTTACAAGGTCAACACACAAAAATCAATAGCTTTCCTCTACACCAATGACAGACTCACTGAGAGAGAAATAGGGCAAATAATTCCTTTCACAATAGCATCCAAAAAACTGAAATACCTAGGAATCATCCTAACAAAAGAAATCAAAGACCTGTTCTCTGAAAACTATGGCACTCTGAAAAGAGAGATTGAAGATGATATCAGAAAAAGGACAGATATCCCCTGCTCCTGGGTAGGAAGGATTAATATAGTGAAAATGGCCATACTTCCAAAACTGCTATATAGATTTAATGCAATTCCAATTGAGATCCCAGCAGCATACTTCATAGACCTCGAGAAAACAATCCAAAAGTTCATTTGGAATAAGAAGAGACCCAGAATAGCAAAAGCAATTCTAGGTAACAGAGACATGGCAGGGGGTATCACAATCCCCAACCTGCAACTCTGCTACAAAGCTACTGTGATAAAAACAGCATGGTGCTGGCAAAGAAACAGACCAGAGGACCAGTGGAACAGATTAGAAGATGCAGAAACAACGCCAGACACACTCAGCCATCTCATCTTCGACAAAGGAGCCAAACACCCTCACTGGAGGAAAGATAGCCTCTTTAATAAATGGTGCTGGAGAAATTGGGCTTCAACTTGCCAAAGATTAAAACTAAACCTGTATCTCTCACCATGCACTAAACTAAAATCAAAATGGATTAAAGATCTAAATATTAAAATAGAAACTCTGAACCAGTTGGGACAGAGGTTAGGTAGAACCCTTGAAGACATCAGTGTAGGAAAACATTTTATGAACAAAACCTCAGTTGCCCATGAACTAGCACAAACAATCAACAAATGGGATCTCTTCTTATTAAAAAGCTTCTGTACAACAAGAGAAACCACCAGCAGTGTGAAGAGACAATCCACAATGTGGGAAAAAATCTTCACCTGGTCTTCCTCAGACAAAGGTCTACTATCTCGAATCTATAAAGAACTTAAAAAGATCAGACCTCCCAAATTTAAAGACCCAATCTGAAAATGGGCATCTAAAATGAACAGACATTTCTCAGACAAAGAAGTAGAAATAGCAAATACATACATGAAAAAATGTTCAACATCACTGGTCATTCGAGAGATGCAAATGAAAACAACACTGAGATTCCACTTCACTCCAGAAAGAATGGCTGCTATCATGAAATCAACCAATAACAAATGCTGGCGGGGCTGTGGGGAAAGAGGAACCCTGCTCCACTGCTGGTGGGAGTGTAGACTGGTGCAACCACTGTGGAAATCAGTATGGAGATTCCTCAAAGAACTAGGACTGGAAGTCCCATTTGACCCTGCTGTTCCACTGCTGGGGATCTTCCCCAAAGAATTAAAAGAATCATACCACAGTGATATATGTGTGCCCATGTTCATAACAGCACAGTTTGTAATAGCTAAAACTTGGAAACAGCCCAAATGCCCATCAACTGGAGACTGGATAAAGAAAATGTGGTTTTTTTATAAAATGGAGTACTACTCAGCCATCAAAAATGAGAAATTAGAGACATTTATAGCTAAGTGGATGCACATTGAGGCGATACTCTTAAGTGAAATAAATAGGACACACATGTATAAATACCGAATAGTTTCTCTGGTGTGAGAAACTGAAAGTGTAAATAAGGACTGAATGTCTAATAGGTAATGTGAAATAGGAAGAAAAGGGGCAAAGGGGAAGGAAGTGGGAGGGATAGGGGAAAGGATAGAAGGGAATGGGATTAATATGAGAAAATGGAAAAATAGGTACAAAATCTTTGTAAATAGGGAGGGATGGAGAGGTTGAAGGGAGGGAAGGGCAAGGGTGAAAAATAAGAACCAAGAGAGACTATGTAAAGGTGCAAATTTCCAATGATGAATGTCACTATATTGTATACCTAAAATGTATCAATGATTAGAATGAATAATCAATAATGCAAAATAGGAAGAAAAGGTCCAAAGGGGTAGGGGTAGTGGCAGGGGCAGGGGAAAGAAAAGAAGTGAAAGGAAAAATGCTGAGAAATGGAAAAAATGGAAATAAAGTCTTTGTAAATAGGGAAGGGCGGAGGTGGTGAAGGGAGGGCTAGGAATGGGGAAAAAATCAGAACCAAGATGCATTATGTAAAGGTACAATTCCCAATGAGAAATGTAATTGTGTTGTATACCTACAATGTACCAATAAAAGAATTTAATAAAAAAAAGAAATGTAAATGTGTTGTATACCTAAAATGTACTAATAAAAGAATTTAAGGAAAAAAATAACATATAATTCTAAAATGATTCTAAATATAGGTTTCATCCTCCTTATTTAATATAATTGACTATTTATGTAATTTAATATCTATTGTATTTTGCTAAATGATCTTTTTATGCTTTCATTTAAAAATCACAAGTCCCCGGGTCTTGCTCTTGAGTGGCTCCCAATTTGGTCAAAGAGAAAGGCTGTCTTCATGAAACAGTTAAGTAACTGTAATGGTAGAATATGTTGAGGTTTTATAGTTAGCGGTTCAGACAGTAAGTTACATAGATATTCAGGGAAAAAAAGTAGCCTCCTTAAATTTAGCAAGTACTTAGATCTTGAGCTTCATGCAGAAGAATGTGTAAAATAATAATAATAATAATTGTAGGGCTCTGCAGCTTCCAGGGCAATCTATTATTCCATTTCCTAAATGAGTGAAAACAAGGCTGAGAGATGTTAAGTCACTTGACCAGTCACAACTAATATGGTGAGAATCAAGACTCATTTGGTTATTCAGACAGCAGATACTTTTTTAGTTTTTGCCAAGGAGAAAGGGGTCATTTAATCAAGGGCACATAGAGAAACATACATGTATGATATTCAAGTAATGGATCCCTATATCTTGATAAGGAAATTTAATTTAATAATCACTAGCCGACAAAATTAGTTGATGCTATGGCTAGGACAGAGCAGGTAATTGTGAGATCTTTGAAAGCCATTTTGAGGGTTTGCATTTTATCTTGAGGTGAGTTTTCCTGGAAATTCACCAACTAGGTGCCAGGCAGATTTAAGGAGAAAAAAGGCAACCTCATTCATTCATCCAAACATTCATTCAGTGATAATTGATTGGAAACTGAGTAGGTGTCATATTTTGCCCCAAGTCTTGGGATTACAAGGTTGGATAAGATATGGTCTTATCTTCAAGAAGATCTCTATCTGGCAGGTGAGAGAGAAGTGTACAAAAAATTATAATTTCATGTGATAAATGTAACACTAAAAGTAGAAAGCAGTTGAGTGCAAACCTATGTTTGACTGCCAAAAGATTTTTTTGTAGTGTTTTCTCCATTCAAGTAGATTTAACATTAAATCAGTTATAAATGACTATCTCTAATTCACATGAGAGAATTCCAAGTCACACCTTGATACAAATCCTAGGAAAGTAAATATAATTTCTGCTCGAAGAGGAACAAGATTCTTCCAACAGAGTAAAGAATGAAGCAGGAAGCATTGCATATAATGTGGGATATAAAAAGATGAGAAGAAATATATCCATCAGATTAGGGAAAATGCATCCCACTCATTATAACAATATGGGGGGGGGGGTCCTGAAATATACTGGCCTATTGAGAGATTTCCCAGACAGTTGATTTAGCTGGAGCATAAAAGGCAGGACTTAATAGCTGAGGACCTGGAATGCAGTGATTGCAGTAGAATGAATAATAAATGATAAATGTCCTTCTTAGAGAAATTAACTGACATCATCTGCATCAACTGTCTACCATCACCTCTGGCACATTCTGTCAATTCCTTTTCTCCATTTTCATTTCACATATACCTTTTTAATGAAATGCATGGGTTTGAAAGAAAACATTTACCTTCTTATTTACCAGTGTCATTGCTCAAAAATGTCAGATGTGACTTTGAGCAGATATCAGAGCAGGATTTTAACAAATGTCTACTACTATCTAAACCCTAGAATTCTCTCCCCTCCAGGGAATACTGTGAGAAACCCTAAATTTTACTCTGAAACCTGGTTTCCTAGATGACCCCCCAGTTCTGCAGCCTCAGACTCTGGTAGGCAGTCCTAGCATCTTGCATAATACAAGCTCATCAGATAAGCTTAACATACACCCAGGTTTGAGAAACACAGATATAGCTGGTTATGGGACATGTCACCTCATTTGCTATGAATTTTTAAAATATTTGTTTTGCTTTTTTATTTTGAGGTAAAATTTATATTCTGTGAAATGCATAAGCTGAAACTTCGATTTCAAAGGGTTCTGATAGGTTTTGACAAATATAAATCTCCTGTAATCCACACTCCACTAGGATGGGGAACAGCTCGATCACCCTGGAAAGTTTCCTCAGAGGTGGGGGGCAAAATGAAATGTGTACATCGCTGGTGGGGTTGTAAATTAGTCAGTCCCTATGGAAATCAGTATGGAAGTCCTCAAAAAACTAAAAATAGAGCTGCCAATTAATCCAGCTATATCATTCCTTGATATATACCAAAGAAATTAAAGTCAACATACGACAGGGATATCTGCACATTCATGTTTGTTACTGCACAATTTATAATAGCCAAGATATGGAACCAGTCTAGATGCCCATCCACGGATGAATGGATAATGAAAATGTGTATTGTACACACACACACACACACACACACACACACAAACGGAGTATTATTCAGCTGTAAGAAAGAATGAAACTATGTTATTCTCATAATAGATGGAACTAGAGATGGAAAATGGATGGAACTAGAGATGGAAAATGGATGGAACTAGAGATCAGTTAAGTGAAATCAGCCAGTTTCAGAAGGACAAATATCACATGTTCTACTTATTATGTGGAATCTAAAAAAGATGACCTGAAAGTAGAAAGATTATTAGACAAGAGGAAGAGAATAAGAAGAGGGGAAGAGAGTGTAAGCGAGGGTAATGGGAGGATGGATATGATCAAAATATACACATTGAAACCTAGCATTTTGTAAAATTAATAAGCACCAATTAAAATATATTTTTTAAAAAGAAAAGGACATTTCCTCAGTCAATCTTCCCTCACCCCCAGAGGCACTGTCTTAACTTGTATCACTAATGATTAGTTTTGTGTGTTTTGGGACTTCAAATACATGAAACTGTGCAGTATATACCCTTTTGTGTCATCCCTGTTATTATGCCTATCTATAGTTTATTCCTTTTTACTGTTGAATAGTATACAAATACAAAGGTACAAATATATTATAAATAGGCCATCCATTCTCCTACTGATAGATAGTTGGGCACCCCTTGTTCTTGAGCTAATATGAAGCAACTACGGACATTCTTATAAAAGTATTTTTGAGAATATATATCTTTGTTTTTCTTGGGTAAATATCTATGCATGGATATGGTGAATTGTAGGGTAGGTATGGTCTTAAATTTATTTAAAAACTACCACCTTCTTGCTGTTGACTTTCGTGGACCTCATAACAATTCCTCTGGCCAAAGATTGCTTTTTTATTGCTTCTTCCCCAAAATAAAACTGAGCAAAAATGGAGACCCTCCCACATGCCACTATGAAAGTACTGTTTGCTGGTCGTGGCATTTATGTGCAAGATTTCTCAAGTCCCTTCTTACAGTTGCACTATCCTGTGGCTCATAAGTGAAATGTACATACGTAGTCACAAGAAGGAAACTCAATAGAAAAATCCTGAAAACATCAGCATCCTAAAATCATTGCATACATGCTAGTGGACTGGGTAGACAAAATCACTTCTTGTAGTGGTGTATATTAAGTATAACTTCTGGAGCTTAAATAATTGAACTGGAGAAAGTAACATGCATCTGCCATACAAAAAAAAGATAATAAAATATTGGGACCTAATTTCATTATTTTATCAGTTTCACTTTAAACCCCTAATTGCAGAGATTTTGTTTGTTTGTTTGTTTGTTTCATTTGTTCCAGGAATATATTTTATTACCTGAAACATATTATGGCTGGAGAAAGAGATGTGAAACAAGAACAGCTGTAATAATGACAATTTTCTCCCTTCTGAGACACGCTAGTTCAGTAACAGTGACAAAACTCTACCTCTTTATCATAATTCCCCCTTTCCAGAGAGTGGACACATCACCTAGCTTCATTTCCCCAAAGTGCACTCCTCAGCACTCCACTATTGTGCTTCAACCGTTCTTATACAACATACTAAAATGAGCCAGAAAAAAATGGTCTAAACGGTTCATCTGCCAGATTTGAGAGGGAAGACAGCACATAAGAGTTTGTGCATGCATCTTAAGAAAAAATAAAAGGAAAATGTTCTGGAAATGTTAAAGGTCTTGCAAGCAGGAGGTGACTAGCAGTAATTTATAAACCAGAGCTTCTCAGAACTCCATGGTGCAGGGGGCTGTGGTTATGGAGAAATGTATTATTTATGGTAGCGTAGAAATGCAAAATATGCATTTTAAAAAGTGTGTGGTCACATCATATATTTCAATGGCCATCCTTTTAAGTCTTAGTCTCTGTTTTAGGGTATCCTTTCTGTAACTGAGTTCTCTACCTCTTTTTAGGTGATAAGCTCCAGCTTTTTGGCAATGAAAAAAAAAAAATAATAATAATAATAAAAAACAGAAAGAGGAACACAGTTTACAGCTTGCATCTGAGCAGCATACAGAAAAACTACTCAGCGGGCGACTTTGCTTGAGGTGCTAACTGGAGACCAGAAAGGGCAGAGCTCAGAGTGGGGATAGCCACGAGCAGCCTCCTTCCCTGAAGCAGTGGGGATGGAGGTCTTTCCAGCCACCATCAGAGGTGACTGAGTCTAGGGGCAGCCAGCATCCACAGCTTCCTTCACCAGGCCCTGGATGATACCCTCACTTTTTTCCTTTCCTTTCCTTCCTCCCGCCCTCCACCCTCCTTTCTTAAAGGAGTTTGGTGCAGCCTCCCCTCCCCCTCCCCCTCCTCCTCTTCTGCTTGGGCAGCAACACAGGAGACACAGCAGTGGGCAGAGCCACCTGAGGGGAGGAATGATCAATCTGAAACCGGATCAGTGGAGAGATTAGGCTGTCAGCCTCCAAAGCACTTTCCTGCTGAAGAGGAGATAAGCAGGAAAAGGTGAGTGAGAACACTAGTCACAGCAGATGGTGCATGCGATTCGGAGGAGAGGGGTCGGGGAACAGAAGGTTATGGAGTGTGGAAGACAGAAGGAGTTGGAGGAGAGCTAGTGGAGAGAAAGTCACTTGAACAATTGCCTGAGTGACCTTTCAGAGACCAGTGTGGACAGGAGGAAAGCCACTGGCCTCACAGAAGAAAACTGACCACAAGGTCAGGCACATGAGGCTAAGGACCCCATTGCAGCCCCAAACTCACTCACGTGGTCACTTCCAAAGTCTCAAATCCCACCTCCACATCAGCCAGCTGGGAGCAATTCCATGGAGGTCCAGACAATGCCTGCTACAACGTAAGCATTTCCTTTATTCACAGAAGCAAACTGAATCTCACTTCCCTTGCACTTGCTCCTGGGAAAACAATTTAAAGAACACTGAGGCAGATCTTTTTTCAAACAAGGTAGAGCTGAGAGAAGTAATTAAAGTCAAACTCATCTCTGTGACAAGTGTTTTGGAAACTTTCCCTAATAGGATAGTATCAAATGTCAAGTCCCAATAGGTAGAATAGGTAAAAACAGAGCTGTTTTGGCTGAAGCTGAAGTGGGCACATTCCCACCTCACCACCACCCTGGCCTCCCTTGGCCCTGTCTTCCCCTGGGCCCCTGTCACAATCTTCAGGGCTCAGTAGAGTACAGTCTGAAAACCA